>NC_083644.1:14791071-14919446 GCF_963576545.1 Limanda limanda | reverse complement strand
AGCAGAGATGCCCACAGCCAGAGAGACCAGGGGAAGGAGAAGGGGGGGAGAGAGAGAGAGAGAGAGAGAGAGAGAAGAGAGAGAGAGAGAGAGAGAGAGAGAGAGAGAGAGAGAGAGAGAGAGAGAGAGAGAGAGAGAGAGAGAGAGAGAGAGAGAGAGAGAGAGAGAGAGAGAGAGAGGGATGCAGAGACACCTCTAACTCCTCCACCAGCATTGAAACACAAACGGAGAGGGAGAGAGAGGGATGGGGGGAGTGGACATTGTTCATTCACTTTTTAATCTTGGAGACTTGGACAAGCTCCTGGCTTCTTAATACTTTTTTTTTCATATAGGTACCAATAAAGTACAATGAAACTTCATTTGAAAGTGAGACACAGAAAGAGAGAAAGTGGTGGAGAGGAGGCCTGATGTTTGCTCACAGAGATTTGCAACCAGGGAGGCTTATGTAAGAAGAGGAGGGAGAGAGGGAGGGACGTCTCCTCTCAGTCCACAGTTTCAAAGATGAATCTCCAACTCTAAAAGAAATCAACTTTAGGATTTATGTTATTTTTATGTACAGCGGGTTGCTAAACGAATATAACACTATGATACCAGATTCAGTCGACTTTATGTCTCTTGGTTAAAAATTCAGAGGTCATTGCAGCTTTTGGCAGATCTGTCATATCAGATCTGCTCTGGCCAGAGGGTGAATATTGATCCGGTCTGCAGAGCCAGGCCCCCCCGAGGGAAGGTGAGAGGAGGTCGATTCTGGCATCAACAAGGCGTCTTTTGTCCTTGTACGGGGGGGCAGGCGGACGGGGGCCCCAGCTGGGGGTCTCCGTCCGGCAGACACACGCCGATATTTGGGTGGAGAGGCAGAGTGCAACGTCCCTGTCCGTTCCACCTCACTGCCTCCTTTCTTGTGTGTTAACAACAGGCTGTAACTGCTTGTCCCCTCACACACACACACACACACATACACACACACACGCGCGCACACACACACACGCATATTAAGCATAAATTCATATTCATGCAAAGCCACACACATCCACGGATATCCCACACAGATTGTGATGGCAGTTTGTCCTCCTTCTCTCCTTTATTCGCCTCCTTCCCCTTTATTTTGTTTTGTTTTGGCAGCCTCTGAGGTCCTTTTGTCTCCGGACGACTTTCAAATGTCTATTTATTCACAGTCGTTTAATTGTGTCGTCGGCGAGATCTGTTTGAAATTGCCCGGTTTGCACATTTACATGACAATGGCCGCCATTGTCCGGCCGGCTCATCCTGCTGTCCAGTGCCAGGTCATCCTTTTCACAGAGCGGCGTTTCATCTTTCTATGCATGTCTGGATTGTATTTATAAGAAGAAGGGAAAAAAATCCATAAATTAAGCTTTGATGAATCCCGGCACACATACTGGCCCAAACGTGTCAGCATGCTCGACTGGACATGCAGCCTGTTACAGGCATGATGTCATGGCTGCGGAGGGGCAGTGTTTGGAGCCTTCTCTTGTTTACGTCCAATTAACGTCGAGCTTTGAAGTTTTTTTTCGGTTGGCTTTGAAAAGACGGAACAATGCTGCGGCATTATGTCACTCAAGTGGTAGGGCGTCCCCCAGAGCTTTTATGCAATTGGTTGCACAAATCATGTCATTTGGAGGGAAATCGGCACAAAGAACTTTACATGAAAAATGATTGAATTGTTAGTGTTTAGAATATTTCATAGGGGGGTGTCTCTTCCTGGTGGCTAAAGGTCTGGCTGGCTTAATGAATGAAGTATTTAATGAATGAAGTATTGCATGGGGGGGACAGTGTGGACTAGTGGCAGAAACTTGGACTATGGTCAGAAAAGGTCTGTGGTTCGTCTCTGGTTCGACTCCACGGAGAAACAACAAAAAGACGAACCTGGATTGATCTGTCCAAAAATCCAAGAGGATTCTCCCTACCCTGTCTAGTGCCCCTGAGCAAGGCACCTTACTCCCCCAACATCTGCTCCCCGGGCGCCGTACACGGCTGCCCACTGCTCTGTGTGTCCTGCACCAGATGGCAGAGGTTAAATTTCCGCTTGCATGAGTGTGCCTGTGCATGTCTGTGCATGTGTGTGGGATAAATAAATGTATCTTAATCCTAATCTTAATCTTGGTCGGGAGACGACTGGAATCTACTGATGATCGTCTGTCGTCAATTTGCTGTTTCTATGGTGAAGAACAGAATAAAAACTAGAATGTCTCTCAGTAGAGTGCAAATCTCTGCCAAGGCCCATGAGTGTCCTAAAATTCAAGCCGCACCAAAGTGTACAATCTGAAATATAATTTTCCTAAATGAGTTTTATCGACTGCATCCATAAAGGTTCCTCCCTGACCCGCCCTTCCAGCAGGATTCCTAACAATCTGTCAGGTAGTTTAAGCAGAAGTCTGCAAACTAACAAACAACTGCAGATGAAAACAACAACAGCTGGTGTTTAAATCATCTGTTGCCACGTCCAGCAGTTTGCGTGGAAATGAAATAGAGAAAGAATTTGAACGTTTAAAGTGAACCACTGAAATCTAAACAGTCATCAAGAGAGGTCTGATTATAAGAGTGCATGTGGACTGTTTAGACAACACAGGAATGATGGTTCGGTAACCAAGACTTCAACCCTGCAGGCAGCACACCTCCCTCCAATCTGAGTGTGGGTACATTCCTCTCTGGTCCTCCTCCCTGCCTCCATGCCAGAGCGTGCCAACCAGACATCTCCCCACCCGACGCCCAGTCTGCACTGCACCGTCTTCTCACGTAGAGCCGGCCGCAAGCAGAATGCGAGCCGCGGAGGAGCATCACCTGACTGACGCCGTGCAGAATTAGCACATTCTTCTGGGTTTGAGGGTTATAATGCGTGTGCACATCTTACAGGACAAGTGCCAGAGCGACAGCGGCTTGCACCTCACTCACACACCACATTACCAGGACGTGAGATATATGGCTGTGACAAGAGGGTATTATAAGGAGCCGTCGTGGGCAAACAGCAGGAAGGAGACGGGTGTTCCTGCTAAAATACCCAAACTACTCCTAACTAGGGTTGAAAATGGGCGGAAAGTTTCTGGTAAATTTCCAGAAACTTCCGGAAACTTTCCATGGGAAGTTAAGCTCGGGAATTTGGGGAATTTTGAAAACTACGCAAATTAAACGCTGAGCAATAAAAACATCATTCAAAACTCTATTTTAAAGATGTATGGAATGCAGCACACGCTGCACATTGAGTTTCAACCCTCCACTGTGCATTCTTCCATTATAATAACTGCTGGGATAATTCCCAGCATCCTTCACACTACAGCAGGGCTATTGAGGCCTGCTGTAGTGTGCAGGACTAGTCAGGTAAGTTCAGATGATATTACTCGGGAAAATATATTAGCATGCTGATTGAGGATTGTTCATCTGTTCATCTAGCCTATTTCCATTCATTTATCCATCAATTGTAAAATATTTTTACAGACGATTCCAATTGTTTTGCTTGCTATTTATATCTGGCATTGCATTAGTGTTTTTTTACAAACTTTTTTCTCATCTTATTCTACAGAACATTGCCACGTGCACTATCTCATGTGTGGAGACATTTCACCCCATCCAATGTAGAAGGAAAGGCTGTGTACATTTGCAAATACTGTGCAAAGACCTATGTTAAGAATGACACAACGATGCAGAAGCATATAGTCAAGTGCCCAAAGTTTCCTCAGGGCTCAAATCAGCCTATGACAAAACAAAATGTTTATATTTTTGTCTGTATATGACAAGGTAAATACAGTTAGTATAAATGACCCACAACATTTCCAGTTTATTCCCGTTAATTCCCGTATATTCTCATTAATTCCCGTTAACTCCTGTTAACTCCCGTTAATTCCCATGGAAAGTTTCCAACTTTGAATATTCCCGGAATTTTGCAACCCTACTCCTAACCTGCGCATGGAAACTATTCAAGGCACGTTAAGAGTACCTGTGTGATTATATGGCTGCCCACGCTCTTTAAGGAACCAGCTGCAGAATTCCAAACATTCCCTGGAAAAACAGTGGATGGACATTTTTCAACAAGATGACATTTTATTGATGGTAGAACATGAAGTAACAGATGGTGTATCAGTAAGAGCTTCATATATCAATTACATGTGATATATCGGGGAAAAATGCACACGAATGAGTTTTGCTAAGAGAGAAATAACAGCTGCTACAAAAAAGGCTTTGATTATTCACACTCATCCCAATCTGGGTTAAGACAAAGATACAAAAATTAAGACCAATTATAGATTTCTTTGTACAAACTGTGCAAATCAAAGGCTTCTACAAATTAAGTACAAGGCAAATATACAAACTATACACACAGAAATACTTCCATTAATGATACTCAGATATTAGAACTACAAAGTTAACAAGTCTGGAAACACCTAGCTTTCCAAATTAATAATACGCTATTTGAGTTTTGGCAAATATTTAGGTTTTACACATGACCACTGCTATCAAGCGTCATCATAGGTTTTCAGAATGTTTTTTTTTAAATGAGAGCGTTCAGTAAGAATGTTTATAACAAAACTAGAACATTCACAAAACAAACATTCAGAACAGACAAAAACAAAAAGGCTGCCCTTCCTTGAACGAATACAGGCAAACTATACATAACCCTGAGACAAAACAAATAAGAATCACAAAAATCATAGCTTGACATCTCGAAACGGAAAAGTGTCTTCTACGGCCGTAATGGGCCACATTCTCTCTTGCGAGCTTGTATTTTGAGTCGAGGAGGAAGATTCAAATTTAGCTCGCCAAATTTGAGGGAAGCCCGAGTCCAACGTCTAAAAATACAGACAGGAAGATCGTTTCTGTGCACAAAATCATACACTTCCCCGAATGTCTTCTCTAGATCCTCCAAACGCCCGGCAGAGCTCAAGGTCTCACTCAGTCCATAAGCAGTCCGGATAAATTACACCTGAGGAAATGCCCAGTGTCCAGGAGAAGAGACGAACCACAACAGAAGACGGCTGAGTTTCTGTCTTAGTTCACTGTTAAAACAAAGCCACGTCAGAGTCTGTTAAACTGCCACTCTACAGGCGAGATGATACAGGTTCCGAGGATGTGGGTTGTAACAGTGTCGGGCTGATACAGTCACAGTAGCTTATTAGAGCCCAGCGGTGGAAAGAGAACGTCCATGCTTCTTATTCATGGCAACGAGTCCAGCTCAAGCTCGTGGCTACATGGGAAAGTTACACAAGAGAGATGAGTAAACAGATCAGGTGGAAAAGAGGCCGCAGACTTCCAGTCGCTGGGCTGTCTCCAGGACTCGGGGCTTTCACTCCTCTGCAGATGAAGATAATGCGAATCAGCCTGGATGGAGCCAGGGCAGGAATACACAAACCCTTCCTCCTCCTCCTCCTCCTCTCTGCAGCCAGCATACCAGACACCACGGCCGATCTGAGGGAAAGAGACAGAGGGAGATTAATGTTTAGGTCCCGTGAACTTGAGAGGAGCTGCGGCTGTATGAGGGCCGACCACATGACCCAGAGGGGAGGCCTGGACCTTCTCACGCAGAGGAATGCACAGACTCGGGTCCTCGGCGCTACACGTCAGCTTATCAAAATGCCATTTTATCAGGCTTACCCACATAGCGTTAATAATGCCTCGGGACGGGCCGTTATTTAACCAAAGTCCTCCTGGCATGTGGAGTTAAGCTGCTCAAGCCATTTATGTTGCGAGGTAATAAATATGTGAGGGTGGCAGAGGGGAGGACCCGGCTCTGTCAAGATAAGCTGATAAAATGCATGTTCCAAAACCATCTGCTCGTTTGCTTTATCCGGATATAATTTATTCTGTATGAGAGCTTGTCCAATTTTCAAATTCCTCCATGTTTGAAGCAACATATTTACTACAAACACTGGGATGAGTTCTTTGGAATCTCTCATCTCTGCAACCTCAGATACTTCAGCGTCTAATTTTCCTCCCCTGCTGTTATGAAGGAATGTTCCACCGCATATTTTTGGGAGGGGGTTGGAGTGAAACCCCGAACATGCTGTTTACATGTAATGAGCTTTTTTTGGGGGGGGATGATATCTCCGCTCTGTCAGAGGAGATGAAGAATGTGTGCGCTCTCTATTCTGGGAGAGATGAGAGTTGACAGTTACAGGCAGGCCTGGCTGGGGGTTTGTTTGGATAACCTAATGAGTTCTCATTTCCATGGCCAACAAAGCCGACAGACACTACAGAAGCCTGCACTGATCTGTACACATCTGTTACTGTTGTGAATACATTGCCGGGGGCAGAACAGTAGGACACATCTATTAGAATAACAATAGAGAGGGAGAAAGGAAGTTACAAACAAGGTTCAGCAGCAGAAGTGAACGTCTCTGTTTGTACATTAAACTCCAGAAGTGTCACGCTGTCAGGTTGATGCTATACATAATACAGTATGTATATTTAACCTGATATGTGTCATGAAAAAAAACAAAGATGTAAAAAGACATTGTTGATTTTCCTCTATTGAATGACAAAACACCTGATCTCAGTTTTGACACCTTACTTTGAGAAACAAAACTTTTTAATGAAGAAGGTTTTGCAGTGCAACAGTTAAATATTTGGGGAGAAGTGTGTTTATTTGCTTGTTTTATTGGTTTCTTAGTTAAATACCAGTCCAGTCAACAGCTGGTTAGTTCAGCTAAGCTTAGTTTATCTAAGCTTAGTACAAAGGCTGGAAACAATGGGAAACCCACGAGCACCTCTAAAGCAAACATATTATGTTATATCTTGTTTAGGTTTCCGTTGTGAAACTTTAAAAAAAATCTGTCGCATATTAACTTTGGTTAAACTGAAGAAAAGGGTTTGTTACTCTGGCACATTTAGATTTCTACAACGGTTTGTCTGCAATGGGAATTGATACAATCTGCTTTCACCTCCAGGTCAAATTCCTCTGCAGTAGACACAGGTTTGTATCGGCTCCAACTCCAATCAGCAGTGATGGAAACATAACACACGAGTGAACACGCACATTTCTTGCCATGAACCTTTTCTTTTAACGGCTTGGGAACATCATGCAAGATGCAACACTGGCATGGAATATTCCCAGTCGGTCTCAGCAGATCAATCACTTATTTTAAACATGTTCGAAAAACCTGCGCATACCCTTGGTGTAAAAGAGGCATCAGTGGGCTCAGCCTTTAAAACCAAGGCAATCGTTGCAATGCTTTTCTCTATGACATGCAACTGCCGGCCTGATGGAAGTTTCCATTGCCGCTCTCCCACAGTGTTAATGGGTATGTGTCATGTGCTGCACTTGTTGAGTTGTGCCGGTTTAATCTCTCAGTGCAGCTGATGAAGAGCGAGCCTCCGAATCTTAAACACTCTGCTGCTCTGGTCTGCTATACCTCCCACAATATCAGACTTTCACAAGAGCTGCAGCTTTATTTTTAGTCGCCTATCTCTCTACTTCAGCGTCAGTGGCCTTTCACACCTTTCACTGTATTCATGTTGTCGAGCCACCGGCTGGATCAGAACTCACGGCCACAAAATGACCTATGTCAAGTGCAGGTTCCAAGATCTTTTATGTTAGTGACCTTTATTTTAAAATAAGTGACAGTTCAGAGGGGAACGAAAAAGGCTAGATTGTAATGTCAAAGTGTATTCCACAAAGGTTATTGGTCTGTCATCACGAGTAAATCCGTCGAACAACAGCACACGTCAGCTCCCTCCGCTGCAAACGGAAATGAGCTCCAGACCGACTCCAGAGTCTCGACATTATTACCTGTCACGTCAAGGTCAATCTCACAAGAGAGGGAGCTGTACCGACCACACTGTTCACCTGTGACACCATCTTCTACTTCAACAATTTCATCCAGACTACAACTCAAACTTAGTTTTCCCTGTCTCACTGTACTTAAAAAGTCAGAAGACTTTACAGGTACGACCTTTACTTCCGCCGACAGGTCTTGAGTGAATCAGCGTGTGAGGCCAACAGGTGGCGAGGTTAATAAGTGTAACCCACAAAAGTCACCACATGCCTCGTGTGTGTGTCTTCGGTCTGGTCCTCTGCAGTAACCGCAGTGTGCTGCAGTGAGGGACGCAGGGAGTCCGTGTGTCCTTCAGCTCACCTAACAGATGGGCTGGGACTCTGTGAAGTGATTGCATGAGGCGCTCTGAGGTTTAACCGGCTTCCATCACTTCTCCTCCACATGGGAATAACGCCAGATTGAGTTTGTCAAAAGAAAATAATCACTAAATCTCAATTATTCGAATTATTGCGAAATCACCACCAAAACCATCCAGGGTTCATACACATTTAGACCAATGGATTTCCATGACTTTTCCATGACTATTCAATAACTTTAAACCAAATTTCCATGACCAAACATTTGGTGAAATCCCGGTGTGTACATGAAAAACTGACAAAATGTAGTATTTAAGCTGACAATGAGAATTCCAAAGCATACAGTATACCTTAAATTACACAAATGAATGAGAGACAATAGTTTGATAGAGATCTTTGTCTGTTGTAACCCATGGCATGTACTTTTCCATTTGTAGCCAAGCATGGTTAAATCTACACTTCCCTGGCATAGTGCATTATCCCGCCTGCTTCCCCACCGAACTTTTCAATTAGTATGAGAGAGTATGCCTGCTTAAAACTCAGCGTAAATTAACGACATGAAAATGTGAATATAACAATTTTCCATGACTTCTCCAAAACTTTTGGGATTTTATTTTTTTCAAGCACTTTTCCAGACCTGGAAATAAACATTTTACAATTCCATGACTTTTCCAGGTTTTTCATGACCGTAGGAACCCTGACCATCACACTGGATGGGGGAAACACACACCACGGGGGCGGGGCCAGACGACACATGCACGGCCCGTTTTTTGGTTCGTTTTCTTGCATCTGTGTCTTCTGGAGGCCCAATTACCCACAATACACCAGACCAAAGCCGAGTCCTCTCTTTTTGTCCGTCCCTTGTGTCCAACCAGGCCTGTGCCATGTTTACTAATGACCACCTAGAATTCCACTGTATTGACCCACGAATGAATCACTGTGACTTAATTTACATGAGCCTGCATCGTTTGGAGGGACAAACAAAAGGGAGTCCAGGATGAGCTACAGGCGTCTTGGTCCAGCTGCAAAGTCTAATGAGCCACATCTTCATGAATCCTCGCAGGAAGTCCAGTTGAAGACTGGAACAAAGAGCGTCTCTGTGGCTGAATACACGCCACTTCAGTGCTACTTCAGAGGTGCAAATATTACGTAATTCAGATTAATTACCAGGCAGACACACTCGGTCCCGGCCCAGCTGGCTTCCTGAAGAGGCCCCTGTAACTGTATGACAGCTCATCTCTTTTTAAGGGCGTAATCAAATTAGTCTGGGTGATTATTCAGCCATTTTGAGCAACTTCTTCCCCTTTTGGCTTTTTGTTACTCGCCGAGTGGAGAAAAGACCAATAAAAACTCCATTAGGTTTATGCAAATTTAAGCAGCCGTGCTGAGGGCCATAATGTGGCAGATTGATTACTCAAGGGACCAGAGATGAAGTGTGTGTGTGTGTGTGTATTTGGGGGGGGGGAGACGAGCACGTGCTAACTTTAACTGTCTGTGTGTGTGTCTGAGAGAGCGGAGGTGGGATCGTTGTTGTACACAGATGCCACAATAAAAGCCTCATTCAGCTTGTGTTCCTGGTGGCCCTCACGGCCAGGCATTAATAAAACATTAGTATTGAGCGACTGGGGGCCTCTGTGCTCCTCCTCCCTGATCCCCATTGTGACCTTTCCATTTTACAGCAGCTGCCTGGGGACACAGAGGGCCCGGCGCTGGCTCCCTCCGTGGCCCCACTGACCTATCCAGGTGGACCCCATCACACAGCGCCCTGCCCACCTCATAAGGGTTGCAGTGGAAGCTGTTAAAAAGGAGGACGCTGGGTATGTCTGTGATTTTTGGCAGCGGAGAGGGATGATGAGGAGAGAGGGCTGCAGAAAGGCGGAGGTGGGTGGGGGGGAACAAAGGCTCAAGTGTCGATAACAGTCATTTGTAGTGGGCATTATAATTCAGGGGTTTGAAGGAGAGAGAGCCTGCGCTGAACTTTGTGCTGGGCTCTCTGGTTACATCCCGTCTGCCGGCTGTCTGGTACCAACGACGGAAAAGATTACACCCGGATGCTGATCAACGCACCAACTCAGAAACACACACACAAAAAAATGTAATCTGTTTAGTTGTTGATGCTTTTAGTCTACTTGAGAACATTTAAAAAGCTACTTTCTCCTCCAGTCTAAACCATAACAAATAGGAGCCATAATGCTTTAACATTTACAAATAGTTTTCCATCAACAGTGGGTTCTGGTTTGGCCCTGGACTCTGGGGTTAGACACATCTGGTGGAAACTTGCAAGGCTACAAACTTAGGGAGGTGGTGAGAAAAAAAAAGAAAAGAAGAGCAGCAAGGCTGGTGTGATAGAGGCCGAGCAAAGTGTCGGGACGCCTGAAACGACCTCAACCCCAACGTTAACAAATCTTTACTAATGGGAATGCAGGCCACACCTTCATTCCTCCCAAATTAGAGTAAGGATGGCTGGCTTTTTAAAGGACAGGCAATGTCAGCAATGTGACTGTGTGTGGGTGAGACAGAGAGAGAGAGAGAGAAGCACAAGTAGACAACCAGTGGTTTCACAACTGAGCAAAAACGTACAATACTACTAGTGAATACTTGAACAGCTGACTGGTGGTTTCAGCTCTCCTCATAAACATGAAAGGAACACACACACGCGCACACACACACACACACTTATTTTCCTCTCTGATCCCAGTTGAAAGTTGACAGCCTCTGGAGCAAAGTATTTTTAGGCAGGCGTTAGTCTCGGCTGCCAAACGGCGCAAAATATAGCTTTGCCTCCTCCGGTCTTACTCCCGTTCCCTTCATCTGTACCTCGCCTGCTTGTGTGTACACTCTATCAGTGGATGTGTGAACACGTCCGACTCCGTGTCACTCTGCTATTCACTTAATTTCTGCCAACTCCTCTCGGGGCCCCCTCCCCGTCTCGGGTGAGAGAGAGTCGACCAGCGTCAGGGCAGGACGCCTGCTTAACAAGCTCCAACGCTGAGCTTTTTTTTCCAACGGCTGCTGTAATTAAACATAAAAGGCGTTTGGCAGCGGGAGAGCAGCTACGGTAGCTGCCTGGCTGAGTTCATGAGGACGCGGTGCCTTGATGGTTCATAGCCAGCCTGTCTGTCTCCATCGGGCCAGAAAAGCCTTGAGTACCATGGAGACGGTGGTCCATACCAGCAGCCTTATGATGCTAAGCCCCCAGCTCCATCACACCCAGCTGTTTACTGTTGACACAAGTCACACATACGCCTCCTGCCTCTCACCAGCTTCCGCTTGGTTTTCATTTTCAAACTTCCTGGCAGCACACGAAGGAGCTTGTTCATTCCCCCCCTCGCCTTTCCCTCGCAGTAGAGTGGATGTTTTGAGGTTGTCAGTATTAGGTGTGTTTTTCACCTGGACTGTTGATTCTAGGCAAAGTGTTGCGCCTGAGGAGAACGTGCAGGAGGCTGAACGGAACATCAACCCGCCCACTTGCTCGCAGCGAACTCTCCGGACAAGGACCGGTATTCACAAATCTGCTCCATCGGACATTACATGGACATGGAGCTGAAAGTGTAAAGTCCATCTGATGTCCGGGCCAACTGATTCAGATATTTGCATTCTCACACAAAGCTCCTCCGAGAAGGGTTGCAAAGGGGCGGAGAGTTTCCGGTAAATTTCCGGAAACTTTCCATGGGAAGTTTTGCTCGGGAATTTTGAAAAAAAATTAACTACGCAATTGAAACGCTGAGCATCATTCAAAACTCTATTTTAAAGATGGATGGAATGCAGCACACGCTGCACGTTGAGTTTCAACCCTCCACTGTTCATTCTTCCATCACATGCACAGATAACTCCCAGCATCCTGCACACTACAGCAGGGCTATTGAGGCCTACTGTATTGTGCAGGACTAGTCAGGTAAGTTTCGATGATATTACTCGGGAAAATATATTAGCATGCTGATTGAGGATTGTTCATCTGTTCATCTAGCCTATTTCCATTTGTTTATCCATCAATTGTAAAATATGTTTACAGACGATTCCAATTGTTTGGCTAACTATTTATATCTCTGGCATTGCATTAGTGTTTTTTTACAAACTTTTTTCTCATCTTATTCTACAGAACATTGCCACGTGCACTATCTCATGTGTGGAGACATTTCACCCCATCCAATGTACAAGGAAAGGCTGTGTACATTTGCAAAGACCTATGTTAAGAATGACACAACAATGCAGAAGCATATAGTCAAGTGCCCAAAGTTTCCTCAGGGCTCAAATCAGCCTATAAAAAAACTAAATGTTTATATTTATGTCTGTATATGACAAGGTAAACACAGTTTGTATAAATTACCCACAACATTTCCAGTTTATTCCCGTTAATTCCCGTATATTCCCGTTTATTCCCATGGAAAGTTTCCAACTTTGAATATTCCCGGAATTTTGCAAGCCTACCTCCGAGTAATGCCTAGATAAATGCTGGGTTGCCGTGTATGTGCGAAAACAGAGTTGGACACAGAAACTGACCGATACAGTCACGCTTGAGGGGAGGATTGAAAAAGATGCAAACAGGAGAGGGGTTTGCACAAACCAAAACAAAACAAGGAGCTTGTAGCTAAAGGCAGAGCTACCTCTGTTGTGGTTTGGCTACGAACAGTCTCAAAACACCAGAGAGCCGTACTTTGCCAATTATGCCACAGGCCGATCCCCACAACAGACTCCAAATATCACTAACCTCTTTTACGACCTAAACAAGCATCTCTCCAAATAGTACTCACGTAATACAACTACACAACACGCGGGTTGAGTATCAACATGCTGGGCGTAATGGCTGGTAGGATCATTCTGCAAAGATGGTCTCTAGTTTTTCATTACTCTAGTGAAGATAAAACCGCAAAAGCATTAATAAAAGATGGCGCCGAGCCTGAGCTTTTTAAAATGCGAATCCACAGACTGGTGCAGCAATAAACTGCTTTCCATCGCATCAGCTCTATAATAGGATCATGGAACTTAAAACTCGCTCAACCACCACCGCACAAGCATTTGAAACATCACTGCATTTCCTCCTTTTGTTTCCCTGTGCATGCTCCTCCACCCCCCCCCCCCTTAAAACACACAGAACACCTGAGGGAAATGTATCATCTCTTAGCTCAGATGAAGCTGTGAAAACTGCCACCTGTCTTTCCTTCAGGCAGATGAAGTGGAGAAATTCTTCACTGACAGTGTATGATACGTTTCAGTCAATCATATTTTCATACCCTTAGGATGGATCCTTCCTTTTTTTACGCGCTTGCTCCTTTGCTGAAGATTACTGAGCTGAATTTGTTACTTTGAGCAGCAGAGATTAGCCTCTCTTCTCTCACCATATAGAACTAAAGTAGGTTTTCTGTCCTGTAAAACCCTTTCAACATAATTTAAGTGAATGTCCTTATGTTGTGTTATTTTAATTAAGGAAAATAAGGACATGTATATATTTACAGCACTTTTCGAGTCCTAACGACCACTCCAAAGCCACACATTGAGTCACAGTCACCCATTCATACCCTGCTTCTATATACAGAGGTTTTCTAACACACTAACACTACTACACTAATCAAGGTACATCAAGGACAGTTCGAGGTTCAGTATCGGGCCTTAAAAACGTTGGTTTGGACCACTGACCCCTCTGATTGCATTCCACAGGAAAGCAAACCTTTTTTCAGGGACAGACTGACTCATATAAGTCAGTCGTTTCACACGAAGAGCGCTGCCCCTGTCCACTTATCCTGCTTGGGACTACTTGATTCCCACCTCTCCACCTCAGCCCTATCACCGACACAGGTCTAGTGTTGTAGCTCTCTCTCTTTCTCTCTCTCTTATTACCGGCACCACTGACATTCCTGCTTCTCCCTAACCCAGGATGTTCATCCAACACCCAGCCGTCACAGCAGCTAGATAATGTGTAACTGTAACCACTGGCAACCTTGACAACAGCGAGGGGTTTTAAAATGGCGTTGTCCGGTTCAAACTGACATTCTCGTGGGTCCGTACGAGAAGTCACAGTGTGATTTAGACTGAGTGTAGATATTCTTGTTCCTATAAAACCAGTTCCCGCTCGTTATGTGACAATAGGGACACTATGAATAGCACATATAATTAACATCTTGTTTGTTTGTGTCAGTTCTAGGACACTACAATTACTCACCATAGAAACCTCAGACAGTGTGTCCTGCTATGCTGAGAGGTACTTCCACGTGCTGACGAAGGCGGTGGGAATGAGTGAGTAGGGCACACTCGTCACACTGTCCCAAGAGTCTGATGATGGATCGTAACAGTCGAGTGTCTTACATCTCTGAGCCCCATATCCCCCGACCACATAGAGTCTGTTTCCTGACGCCACTGCGTGGCAGCTGATCCGTTTGGTTGTCACATCGCCAAACTTTGACCACTGAAACGTCTCGCTGTTGAATCTGTAAGCGGAGCTGGCTGAGAATTCAGTGTCACCACCGATCACTACAATGTGGTTACCAACTACAGCTGCAGCGGTATATCGCCACAGCTGTGGACAGGAGGCCGGTACTGACCAACGGTTCTCACAAGGGTCAAAGCATTGGACCTTAGGAAACTTGTCTCTGTTGACGCTGGTGCCCCCAAAGGCAAAGAGTTTGTTTTTGGCACCAACAACAGCAGCGTTGCTTACACCTTCTCTGAGCGGAGCCACTAGAGTCCACTTGTTGGTCTGAGGGTCGTATTGCTCCACCTGCTTGAGGGAGACAGACGGAGAGGCAGGAAAGGATCCCGCAAGAGACGTGTGTCCTCCCACAACATACAGTATGTGGTCCAGCTCCGCAGCACCATGTCCAAATCTGGCTACCAACATGGGGGCCGCTTTGGACCACTCGTCGTGTAATGTGTCGTAGACCCAGACATCTTTGGAAGCCCCGTTTTCAGAGCCACGCCCTCCAGTAACATAAACCTGAGAGACAGAAAGAGATATTACATTTTGACGACTATATAACTAAATAACGATAAATGCAGAAGCAGAAACTGAAATATGTCACCAACATACCTTGCAACCAATAGCACAGGCACTGCATTCTTTCCTAGGGCTGGGGATGTCTGTTTTGGGCGTGATCTCCTTGGTCTTGTTGTCGATCATGTAGACTTTATCGCACATGAAGGTCTGACCTCCCAGTAGCAGCAGGGCCTGACTGACCTTCCTTGGCCGAGCACAGAACCCTGTTACGATGCCGTCGTTCTGGAGGATCCTCATCTTACACCGTACGGCATCTTCAACAATCTCCCGACCCACTTTGTGGCACATGACCAGCTCCTCTGAAGCCACATTCTTCAGCAGGTAGGTTTCAGGGAGCAGTGCCAAGCGGACACAGCGCAGCAGCTCGGGCAGCTCGCTGTGCCTCCGCTCCATGTCCGCCTTAACCCAGTCGATGACAGCCTCATACACCAGGCTCTCATCCTCCACCTCCAGCTCCTCACTGAGGATTAGCTCCTGGACTTTGTCTCTGGGCAGGCTGAGGAAGTCCTCTGTCTTGAAGAGGGTAGCAAAGTCTGCCAAGCACATCCTCCATGACAGCTCATACAGTCTCTGGCACTGATGTGCATCCGACAGCAGCATCATCCCCAAACAGTTCGACTGGTCGAGGTTCTTTTCTAGAAAGTCTGCCGCTGCGTCTCGAATGTCATGGAACTGAAGCATGTCTCCGGCTTCTAGTAGCGATTCTGCATTTTCCTCGTTGATAATGATTCGGGCCGAGTAGGCGTAGTCGAGCAAGAGCTCCAGCACCTCTGGATGGAGAGAGTCATGGAAGTTGACTTCAGCGTCACGACTCTCCCTGAGCCCGCCGCTGAACATGGCCTCAAAGTACCGGCTGCAGGAGGCCAGGACCGCCCGGTGGCAGGGGAAGGATCGGTTTCCGGCCTTCAGGACAACATCTGTGAAGACCTTTCGTTTTCGCAGCAGGTTGAGTTGAGTCAACAGGCTGTCCGCATGGGTTGTCTTGTGGAAGAGTTGGATATTCATGGAGCCGGAACTGGAGCGAGACTTTCTGTTTTCGTGGTTACTGACAGACATCTTGACCTGGAGGAGTAAATAGAAAATAAAAATATTGGCACAAGTGGAGGAGAGCTTGTCATGTGTTCATATCTACAGTTTATGGTAGCAGGAGGAAGGGATTTTATGGAAACACGCTTCTTTTGATGTGAACGCTACCATAAACACTCCTCCCACTTTATGATTAAACAACCTGTGTCAATAGCAGGTCAATGGGCTGTTGAAAAGTACAAGACCTGTATCCCTGTGCTGGATTACACCGGAAATGAACTTCAGACTTCAGAGATGAAAGCGAATCAGATAAGAAGCACTCCCACAGAAAACCAGTGTGTGTACACTGTGTGCCGCAAAGATTTACACTGAGAGACATACATCAACGTCAAGACTCGGCTCTCAAAACCTGTGGCAAAAAAGGAGCAACCTACTCTTCACACAGCTCTGTGTAATTAGTGTTAGGTAAAGAAGCAACACCTGGGTGTTGCCCTATATCACATCTATCCACCCCTGTAAACCTTTCAGGGCTGTGAGTCACCTACAACCACAGCCAGTAAATTCCTGTGAGCCTGTTCTGTTTCTCTGCCGCTGGCTCTCATTCAAGATGGTACCAAAGGCAAAGCTTTCAAGCCCACATAAGCTCTGACACCTCTGACCGGCTCCTTAAAGATAAAATTATGTAACCGCTGTGCAACAGATCAAAAACACAGTCTTTCTTGTGGTAATCTGCAGCGGGTTTAGACGGTCTGCAGCTTTCGCACAAAGTGGGAGGATATTCTGGTCTAAAAATGATAAAGCTGGATCCCAAAAAGGGCCATGAATTTGTATAAAAATAAAAAAAACACATCTGTCAAAAGCAATAATTATTACAATAAACGCTACATTATTATTTCATATTAGTATAAGACAGATTTTTGCACCTGAGTGAAGGTTGTGGTTTAGACTCTTCTTTAAGAGTAGAGAATAACACATTTTACAATTCTCCTAACTGTGGCTTGAACAATGCAAAAGCAATCTATAGATATATTGGACTTTTATTTTATTTTATTGATGAAAATTAAATAATTATTGATAATTTTATCGCACAGCCCTAATTTACAATATTAACTATATGGCTTTCTGTAGTCAAACTCTAGTGAATATAATCATGTTATAACATAGTCACAATCAATAATGATTACAACATTTTTGTATATTATTTTTTCTAATCAAGTATAATACTGACTGTCACATTGAAATTGGTGAAAATGACATTAGGATAATAATTGATACAGTTTAAGCCCAGCCCTAGTTTACAATATGAACCATATTGCATTCTGTGGTCAGACTCTGGTGAATATAATTAAGTAATAACACTGTTGTAACACACTCCATGTTATCATGACTCCTGCTCTTTAGTGGGCACCGCACGGAGCTGCACCAAACTTCAAAACGGCCAAATAAATATCTTCTGCCCCAGAGGCTTCTATTGTTTCCCAGCAGATACATTTAAGTCGTCTATTCAGCCCGGATGAAAGGGGGACGGAGGACTTCCGTGGAGGGACTCAGCGTGAAATCCAATTCGCTGTGTGCAGTAACTGGAAAACTCCGGTCAGCGCTTCAGCATGAGCTCAACTTCCCTCCCGAGTCCAGCACCCGACACCACCCGATCCGACACCACCCGGTCCGACCTCACACCGACTCACACTGACTCACACATTGTCGTGGAAGTTGTACACTTTGGGAGGATCGCGTCCTGGAGCTCTTACCTCGACGGGAGCAGGGCCGATCGGGGCCGATCCGAGTTCCTTTCTCTCGGTCTCAACTTGTTCCTCCGTCCCTCCGGTGTTTGTGTCTGAAGTTGTGGCTCAGTTGAGACTAAATCCGCACTCCGAGTTTAAATCCGCATCTTTTCCTGAAGCTGGATGGGGATGGTGGAGCCATGTGTTCCTTTTCTCTTCACAGGCAGAAGAAAGGAGAAGAGTGGAATAAAGTTGTTGTGTGTTTGTCGTCGTGAGGCCACGCAGCTGCAGACGAGCACCGAGCTGAAACACTGAGATGCAGCTCCCCCAGGCTCCTCCTCCTCCCGCCGCCGTGGACCAATCAGCGCGAAGCCCCGCAGAAATAAACCCACTGTTTCGGTCTATATCCAACAATGTTAGATATCAGTGTACCACAAAAACACCTGCCCCCGTCTTCCACCTTTCACTTTGATATACATCTTAATAATCTATGTTATAGCACCTTTATGACAAGGCAAGAGGTCTGGTTTTGATTGGTTCCTAAATTTCCCTCTGGATCAATAAAGTATCTATGTATCTATGTATCTATGTATCTATCTATGTATCTATCTATGTATCTATGTATCTATCTATCTATCTATCTATCTATCTATCTATCTATCTATCTATCTATCTATCTATCTATCTATCTATCTATCTATCTATCTATCTGTCTGTCTGTCTGTCTGTCTGTCTGTCTGTCTGTCTGTCTGTCTGTCTGTCTGTCTGTCTGTCTGTCTGTCTGTCTGTCTGTCTGTCTGTCTGTCTGTCTGTCTGTCTGTCTGTCTGTCTGTCTGTCTGTCTGTCTGTCTGTCTGTCTGTCTGTCTGTCTGTCTGTCTGTCTGTCTGTCTGTCTGTCTGTCTGTCTGTCTGTCTGTCTGTCTGTCTGTCTGTCTGTCTGTCTGTCTGTCTGTCTGTCTGTCTGTCTGTCTGTCTGTCTGTCTATCTATCTATCTATCTATCTATCTATCTATCTATCTATCTATCTGTCTGTCTGTCTATTGGTCTGTGTGTCTATCTGTCTATTGGCCTGTCTGTCTACCTACCTATCTTTTCACAACAGGGTACTTTATTACCTAATGTCTGCCTATTATGAAACATTTTGTAGCTGCTGACTTTGATAAGGTAACTTTATTATGATCACCATAATCACAAGGTTATGTAACATTTTAAAATATACAGATAAAATGTGTTACATTCAAATGAAAAGGATAATAAATTGCACTAGGCTACACATGAATGAGTATTCACAAATCAAATAATAATGGCTGCAACACATTTTCTGTTGGTTCATTCCAAAAGAAGCAAGAGTCAGAACATACCTCAGGTTTTCTGGAAGGTTGTAACAAACAATACTGGTATCATAGCAGAATATAATTCCTTGTAGTCAGTGTATAGAATATCATGTGTAAGTAAAATATAAGCTCCCCCGGTTTATAGAATCACAAAATTCACAAACTAAGAAAATAAAACTTAAGATGAACTCCGTGACTCCACATAACCAATAGTCTTAATGATCATATGATGGCAGGTTAAAGTCCTTCTGAGGACCATGAGACCACTTGTCCGACAAAATTCCTGACATTTTCTGAAGGATTTCGGTGCTTGTGAGTTTTCTCAGGAATTTATATAGAATGTCCCTCAGTTCGAGGCAGGCTATCAGGACCAGAATCAGGTCAGTCAAGTGTCAGCCAAGTCAGCCTGCACAAACAAGGGAATTTTATGGGCCACAGCAAACATGATACAACACAGAAGCTATTTAAAAGCCTTGAAGAAGAATGTTTAAAAAATAGGTAGAATTTTATGTATTAAGAGTATCAATTAAACCATAAGTGGTGTCCAAATACTACTCAGATTCAAATATTAAAGTATATTTGTAAGGAAATACAATGCAGATGTACAATGTTGAGGAAACACATCTTTATTGGTACATGTTCCAACATGTCTGTTGATGTAATTAATGACATTATTAATCACTTTAGGAATGTCCGTATGAGGGTGAGGGCTGTACATACTTGATCAACGGAGAGGCATCTAAAAAAAATGTTTCATGCCTTAACACACCCATGAAAGTCAGCATATGAGAAAGAGTGACTGCCAGAAATAATAAAAAAAGCATTATAGAGCTAATTAAAAGATTAAATGGACTGAGGATGTTTTGAATATTTGTGGTTTTAAAATGACAGAGTGGGAGAAGCTCTTCAACACCTGAGTCCGTGCCGACACTGCTCAGGTTTCTCCTCCTCTCTTACTGACACTCAACAGCTGCTTTTGAAGATTAAAAGCTGCTGCTGTTTCTCCACTGTCAGAGTGTATCAGAGTTTGTATATGTGTGTGTGTGTGTGTGTGAGAGTAAGAGAGAAGTGTCTTTCTCACACACTCACTGATAAACTAAAGAGGGAGAGGCAGCTTTCCTCTTACCCACTATTTCCAATTGTTTTCCTTAAGAGGGATTTAATGTGAGAGCCGCTCGCATCTCATGTTACCAACTGTCTTTTTTTACACTTGAAGGTCTTGAAGTCATCGCTAACCGTCTCTGTGTAACCTCTGAGTTTGACACCAATAAACACACATATTGCTACTTTACATTTTCATAACTGTTGTTGCTGGTGCTTGTTGGAGCCTCTCTCGCAGCTGACTGGGCAAAATGCTTTTATACACTCAAGTGTGCCTACAGGAGATTAAGAATTTAAGCGGATTAGATTAATGAACTCATGATTGTAATCTTAGGTTAATTCAGTTTGCCGCACTTTAACCCAATCCTCTCCTCCCCCTGAGTCAGGCCTGCATGGCTTGAGGCCAAACTGGTCTTAGGACATATGTGAATGTGTGTGCACGTGTGTGTGTTTGCATGTGCATTGTGTAGCTGGTCATTAATTACTCTCTGGCAGACACGGCACTAATCAGACCCCCCACAATCACTCCTCAATGCCCCCAGCGTTGCCACAAAGCATTCACTGGGTGCAGGTTCAGAATGACAGTAACCGTCGCTGCATTGTTTCCCGCAGACTCACTGTATCGCATTTTTGTTCACTCAAGGCAGGTGGTCTCCTCGATGAGGTCATCCCGTCTGAAATATAAGGAGAGGGGTCCTCGAAGCGGGTCAGCCTCACGCTCAGGACTCAACACCAAACAATGCAGAGGTTCTTATCCCTTCCTATTTATGTAGTTGGCTCCTGTTTCCTAAGCAGTTTTGGTTGGAGGTGAATGTTTTATTGATTTACTCAACTGGCAAGTTGACAGCTTTGTTCGAGTTGGCAGCGCAGTTTATAGTAAAAGCCTTGGAGCGAGTAACCCTAACCTGGCTGACGAAAACATAGTAAGAATATGCAATAGGTAGAAATAGTAAGGCCATTCAAATTGAGCAAAGTTTTTTTTTATTGATTTTCAAGACATGGAAGATTTCTCTTGTAAGATTGAGAGATAAAATAAAAAACTGTTTTTAATTGTACAAACAATTCAGCTGAAACAAACACACAACAAAATAAACAATAGTATGAATGAGGGTAATCTTATGACCAACCCAAGATGGCCCCTCATTAATGGACATTACTTACCTATACTCATACTACCCTGCAGTGATTTGATGTATTACAGCCTTACTTCCTACAAGCAATGTGAGAGAAATGGATTCTTAGGGAATTTTACTGCTGTAAATTCAAATTCAAAATCAAAGTCTAAATGTAACAATATGTGTATTGAATATCACTGTCCTTCCAAACAATAGATAATCTTTATTGTGTTTCACACTCAGAGAAAAACTTGAGACATTTTACTCTAGACCAAAGATTCAGTGGACTATATCACCACCATGTGGCAAACATGCATTTCTTGTTTTTGTTAACTCTCCGGGACCTTTTCCAGACCTTGTCAGGACCAGTAGACCTAATGGGGGCCAAATCCTGACCCCTATGAGGTAGATGTTCATTTCTGAGGTCCTGGTTAAGGTCACAGGTTAGATGTGACGATGGTTAGGGTTAAGCTAAGATTAGGCATGCATTGTTCAAGGTCATGGTTTGGGACAGGGTTAAGGTCTGTCTGTCCACAATGAATGGAAATCAATAAAGTGCTTTGTGAGGATCATTTCTCTCCTTACTTCTTCAGAGGGCTGTTAAAGGGTTGGATTTTAGGCATAGTATCATGTTAAGGTTATTGTAAAGGTTAAGATAAGGCTCATAGTGGTGATGGTTAAAGTTAGGGTAAGGAGCTATGCCAATGTGTGTTCTCACTTAAGTGAAGAGGCACAAAAAAGTGTGTATGTGTGTGTGTGTGTTTCTGTTTTCTATATTTGTAAGCATAGACCCTTTAGAGTGAGGACATATTTGGAAAGTGAGGACATAGTCAATGGACTGTTGAGGGTTAAGACTTGGTTTTAGGGTTAGGGTTACAATTGGGTTTAGGTTAGGGTAAGGGAATTATTAACTGTATTTTGTTAATGACTGTCCTCGCTAAGATAACTGTGGTCAAATCAGCCGACACAGAAATTCTACTGCGCGCATATACTGACAAAGTACTGTAAAAACACTTTGCTCAATAAGTTCAGAGAGAGACTGATATGCCTGTGTTCAGGACCTCTCTGACTACCTACATACTGACTAGCAAACATTTTAATGGATATATTTGGAGATTTTTCAAAGTAAAGTCCAACATTTTCACTGTGGAATAGATCATTTCAGGATTTTCACTGTAGAAAATAGATCATTTCAGGATACTTCAAAGTACTGTAAAAACACTTTGCTCAATAAGTTCAGAGAGAGACTGATATGCTTTACAGTACTTTGAAGTATCCCCTGGAATGATCTATTCCAGGGTGAAAATGTTGGACTTTACTTTGACAAATCTCTTAATCTATACAGTAAAAATGTTTAATATTCAGTGCATTGATAGATTGTCCTAAACAAAGGCATATCATTCTCTCTCTGAAATTATTGATCACAGTGTTTTTACAGTACTTTGAAATATCCAGAAATTAGCTACTTGAAGCTAAAAATGTGTGACTTTTATTTGTAAAATCTCTAAATTGATACAGTCAAAATGCTATTCATAAAAATTACAATTTTATTTTATATTATTTTATTTTATTTTATTTTATTTTATTTGCCTGTCAGTGCCCAAGCACTGACAGGCAGTGAGGCCCAATTGAATTATATATTATAAATGATTCTTACCAACATGTAAGGGAACATGTTCACATTGACCGATCTTCACAAAAATCGATAGACATGTGTATCATGACCAGACAAACTACACACGTGTAGTTTGACGGAGATAGACCCATATACAATACAATACAATAGGGCCCCCCACCGCTTGGTGCTTGGGTTCTTTCAAACACATTCATGCCAGTGTAATTATTGATTTCTGTCTTTACAAAGTGAGAACTAAACATGATAAAGGAAGGTCAGTGTTTGATTGACAGCTGATCTCTGTGCGGAGCAGAAACGTCACCACGACGAACTTTGATCAACAAACATGGAGACAAAAGAAGTTAAAGATTTACACACAGAATCTAAAACACTGCTTTTAATGACTTGAGTCTATTTGAGTTTACAGAACTCAGCTGTGGATCTAGAACAATAAACCATAACTCCAGCATAGAGAAGCTGAGTGAATGTGGTCTGGACTCTGTGGAGGAGAGTCATGTTGTCAGAGACGCTGTAGAAGGACAGAACACCTGCACTGTGATCCAGGTACACTCCTACTCTGGAGGACACAGGACCTGACACTCGAGTCCAGATGCTGTTGTAATGAAAGTCATAACTGTTTCCATCACAATATAATACCCAAGATTTATCATTGTATCCAAATACACATTCATCTGAGTCTCCTGCTCTGCTGATATTCTTGTATGCGACTGCTACATCAACTCCTCCCCCCACCTTCACCTCAACCTCCCAGTAACAACGTCCAGTCAGACTCTCTCTACTCAGGACCTGACCCCAATGAGTGAATCTGTCTGGTTGATCAGAATAAGACTGATCTATATTCTTTTTATACGTTTTATACGTTTTACTTTTCTGTTTCCCTCAGATAATAACAGACGTCTGTTTGCTGTGTTTGGATCCAGTGTGATTTCCTGTGAATATCTTAAGAAGTCAGCTCTGGTCTCTGGCTCTGGTTGTCGCAGTAAAACATCCACTTGAGACACAATCTGTAAAATCTCTGTCTCTGTCTCACTCAGAATGTCCTGTATTCGACCTCTGACCTGTGACACAGCTGCTGTGACGTCCTCAAAGTTCCTCAGAGGAGGGATCCTGAAGCTGGATGAGTGTGTAGATTCACTGAGTGGTGACAGTGAGGAGTAGTTGTGTAGAAACTGGTTGTGATCCTCTGTGTCTGAGAGCTGCTTCAGTTCATTGTCTTTCCTCTTCAGCTCAGTGATCACCTGCTCCAGTCTCTCCTGAAGCTCTCTGACTCGACTCACTTCAGTTTCCTGCTGGGATCTGATCTGCTGCTCCACATCAGAGCTTCTTTTCTCCAGCAGACAGATCAGCTCAGTGAAGCTCTCCTCACTGCCCTCCACTGCTTTATCAGCAGAGCCATTGACGGCCTCCTCCTCCTGTTGAAGCAGCTTCACGTCTTTCTCTGTGTCCTGGACTCTCTGCTGGATTGTTTGTCTCCTCAGCCCGAGCTCTCTCTGCCTCTCAGTCCTTTCTGCTACAGCTGACACTGTGTCGTGGTCCTTATGTTCCTCCACAGAGCAGAGATAACAGCAGCAGAACATCTTCATCACCTCGTCGTGACGAGAGCAGATGTTCTCCTGGAGCTTCTCCGAGGGCTCCACCAGCTTGTGCTTCTTCAATGCAGCTAACTGAAGATGAGGCTGGAGGCAGGGGTGGACTGGCCATCTGGCATACCGGGCATAATCCCGGTGGGCCGTTGACCCAATGTGGGCCGGTCTGGTCCGCTATGTTGTTGTTTTGTTTTTTTTCTCTTCTTCCTCTCTAAATTCCCTCCAATTGGGCCGGCCAATTGCCGTCGGGGGGGGGGCAGCGCGAGAGGTTGGTCTATCCCTCCGCAGGTTCACCTTCAGAAATCTTGTTACGACTTTTACTTCCTCTAGAATAGGATAAGAGATAGTGTCTTATTTTGTGTGCCTATAGTATAGTGGTTATACTGTGGTTTATTAATGTTCTTGGGCAGACACAAGAGGCACTTGTTTATAGTTAAATAGAAGTTCAGATGCACTGGTCCTTTACTATTTGAACCTCAGCATCTAGGGTTCAAAATTGGTAAAATTATACATTATATGCATATTGTTGTTGTAATTTTTCAGTCAGTTGAGATAAATCTTGAGGAGAGACATTTTGGGTTGTTTTGTGTCTGTATAGACCTACTATAAAAAGCAATTTGCATTTTTAATTTTAGTTCTTGTACTTTTGATACTTAAGTACATTTCAACACCAGATACTTTTGATACTTAAGTACTTTTAATATGAGCTACTTTAAATTGACGTAACTTATGTCTTCTAAATGTCTTAATGGCAGATGTGCTCGGCTAATTATGTGGGCCGGTCTGAGCCAAAAAATGCCCGGGCCGTTTTGTTCTCCCAGTCCAGCCCTGGCTGGAGGTGTTTCTCACAATAAGAGGCCAAACAATTCAAACAGGACTTGAGAGCTTTCGGTTTTCTCCCAGTGCAGACATCACAGGCCACATCTTCAGGTCCAGCATAGCGGTGATCAGCAGGAGCAGCTTGGAGTCCAGTCTTCTTCAGCTCCTCCACTAAATCAGCTAACATGGTGCTTGTCTCCAGGACAGGCCTCGGTGTGAAGGTCTGTCTACACTGAGGACAGCTGTAGCTTCCTCTCTCCTCCTCTTTGTCCCAGTGGGTGTTAATACAGCTCTTACAGTAGTTGTGTCCACAGCCAGTAGTCACAGGATCTTTCAGTAGATCCACACAGATCCAACAGGAGAATCTTTCTCTGTCCAGTTGATTTTCTTGCTGCTCCACTTCAGCTGCTGGCAGAGACTGTAGAACAGATTCACTTCCTCCGAACAGAAACAGATCTCTGCTCCTCCCTCTCTCGTTCACTTCCTCTTTTTACCACGTTTTAACACACTATTGAAAAGAGCAACAGTATGGTCCGTCAGCAGCTGCTGCCTTTATGTCAAACTGTTTAAAGGCAGCTACAGTAACTGTTTAAAGGCAGCTACCTTTAGTGCAGCTGCCTTTACTGTAGCTGCCTTTAAACAGTGTGACATACTGTTGTATTTTTTTACTTTGATGTGGGCCAATTCAAAGTGGATGGTGGGCCGCAGTTGGCCCGCGGGGCCGTAGTTTGGACACCCCTGGTCTAGGCCCTGAAAAAGCTGAAAATGGCCACCAAATCCAAAATGGTGGGCTTCCTGTTTGGTCTAAGCATATGTATCCAAAAGACGTATTTCTTTGTAATGTAAAGACACATGTCCCTATCGATTTTTGTACATGTAGACCAATCGTAGTGCCTGGGCTTCCCTTTCTGTGTAGATGTCATCAGGCCGGGTCTCTTGTCTAATGTGTCTAGTTTGGACACGATTGAACCAAATATGTCTGAGATACAAAACCCTCGTGTTTTGATGGCGTTTAATCAAACTTTGACGCCACGGTCACACGGTGTGACGAAAAATCGATCTCTAAATCAGTTTTTATCTCCATCTTGTTGTGATGACACTCATCTAAATTTGAAGTTGATCTGATGAAAGGGTTTGGACAAGTACGTCAAAGTAAAAATGTGGAATATGGCCAAAATGGCCACTAAATCCAAAATGGCGGGCTTCCTGTTGCGTTTTTCATAATGCCCCTTGAGACTTTTTTTTTGTCTGGTCATGATACACGTGGGCCACGATTTTTGTGTTGATCGGTCAAAGGGAAACCTAGGGGCTGCTTTCCAGGGTGCACTGTTGAGCCATTTTGCCACGCCCATTTCAAATTACTCCAGTATAGTAACATATCCGTAGGTCTTGAATTTCTTGCAAAGTTTCATAACTTTTTGAGCATGTCTAGACCCTGAAAAACTCCCCCAAAGGGAAATAATAAAAATCCTTACAGTTTCAATAGGGCCTCTCACCATTCGGTGCTCGGGCCCTAATGAGTGTCATCCCAACAAGATGGAGATACAACAGATAGAAGTACAAAAACTTGTGCCTGCTAGTGCGCATGCGTGCGTTTTAACCGAACAGCCGTGTCCACACACACACACTAAAAACTACATTTCCCATCAATCTGATTCCCCGCCCCCTTCACTGCTAAGCGGAAATGGCGTTGGCAGCCTTCCGCCGCCGTCAAGGGCACAGGAAACTGATGTTAGCGGTGGATTCACGCTGCAGCTCCTGTACACACGTGTTTATTAAGAGAACCGGTTGAAAGCAATGGACGGGTTCGGGTCAGACTTCGCTGCCGGCGGCTCGGGAGGCAAAGTGGACCCCGGCGCCATCATGGAGCAGGTCAAGGTCCAGATCGCTGTGGCCAACGCTCAGGAGCTGCTGCAGGTAAAGTAGCGATGCTAAGCTAACAGCAGGAAACTACAGCTGAGAACATGGAAGAGGCTGCATTAGGGTTTTAATATGGGCTTAATGAGAAGCTGTTTAATCCTGGGAGAAGATCACATTCATATATGAAACCTCAGGAGCTAAATGTTGTCAACTCAAACTTTGACTCTTTAACCACATCTACCTTTCACCCAGTTGTATTCCCATAGCCTCATGGGGTTTTCACAGCTGTCTGTATTAGATCGAGCACACACCAAAGTAACATCTCTCTTCGTGTTTCAGAGAATGACAGACAAATGCTTCAAGAAGTGTATAGGGAAACCTGGGAGCTCACTGGACAACTCTGAGCAGGTATGTGTGTTGGGCCTCAAGCTGTTTACTTGCAGATAATGAAACATGAAACTGTACAAAGCTTTCATAATCATTCAGGTATACTAGTCATTTAAACCTAAGCTAAATTCACGGGCTCAAGCCTGTCAAATGTGAAGAGTCAATAGGTTCTTGGTATTTTTAGTGGGGGTTTTCTGTATATTTGAAATGGCACATTTATCTAACATTATTTAATCAGTAGTCTAAATACTTCAACAGGGACCGAAGACGTTAGGGACCTAAACTCAGGTTAGATTAGTCTGTGGTGGGCTGGCCTTAGCAGAGGGTGTCTTGCGATTAACAGGCCGAAACACCAGATGAAACAAAGGTACACAACTGAAAATACATCCATAACATCTGCGGGTCGGAACGTATCCTAAAATTAGTGCAGAAGACGTCAATTGATATTCACTATCTTGTCATACGTTCTTAAAAAAATAGAAAATAAACCTGTCCTCCCACCAAGTTTCAAGAAAATCGTTTTAGTAGTTTTTGCATAATCTTGTTAACATGACAGATTAAGCAAAAAAAGATGGTCTTTCTTTTATTTATTTTACTGAGCATTTTACCAAACACTTGTTATTTACAATAATGTATTTTACCTGTTTCTTTTACACCAGATGTTAAATGACCGCTCAGTTTTTTGCTGCCTTTGTAACATACGTTTTGAAAAGATCCCTCACTGAACATTTTGCAGTCTGATCCTCCCTTAACCTCACTGTTCTTGTCCTTACAGAAATGTATTGCCATGTGTATGGACCGGTATATGGATGCCTGGAACACTGTGTCCCGAACATACAACTCCAGATTACAGAAAGAAAGAGCTCGCATGTGAACATCCCTCTCTTCACCCTTCCCTTCCTCAGACTGCTGCTTTACAGTGTGGAGGAGCACAGTGCACATGTGTGTGTCATGGCAGCAGCACATCTACACTATCGGTCATCATACCTCACAGACAGGCAGGGACAGCCTGCGGACTCTAGCCATAACAACATCTCTCTGGACGTTTTCATTTTGCCTTGAGGAACAGTTCAAGATCAACGTTTGTTTCATTACGTTTTTATGTTATAACTAATAAATCTTCTGGTTCAAAAGCAAACGTGCACTGGTCAAAGCTGCAGTGTGGACGAGTGAATCAGAATCTCTGACTTTCTAGTGAGCATGAGTTTGAATGTGTTTGTCTTTACATGTCAGCTCGGTGTCCTGTGCAGGTTGTACTCAACCTATTGCACAGTGCATGCTGGGATATGCTCTGGCCAGCAATGCTCATGAATGGGATAAGCAATTTAAAAGTATGAAGTTGAAATGTGGCAGTTAAATAATTCAACTGCCTTTGTTGTTTGGCATATTTATAACAGTGCAACACTTGGGCTTCAATAAAAACACGTCACACATTCAGGCTGAGGTTGAATTTTTCTTGTTTTCAACAGCCTGTATCATTAGGACACATGATGATGATAATTGTAAACAGGACTCAGTCACAACAACAGTTTCTCCTTAAAACACTGTCAGCAGTTTGTCATTGAGGTTCTGATCAGAGAGAGAATGAGAGGCACACTGGATCCCTTTTGAGGTCTTTCCATAACATGCTCTTACTCTGAAAAACCAACTTAAAATCAGCAGGAAGAATTGAGCCACTTGGTGTTCTCACAACCATGAACTTGACATTCACAAGCCTCACTCTGTCAGATATCAGTGCTCGAGTACGCCTGGAGAACAAAACTGTTTTGTCTGACCTGTTTTTGAGTTGTCACTCTATATGCTGCCCTCCACAGTAGTGGGCTTGTTTGAGCAGGGTCTGCCTTGCTGGAGGTGGGGTACTGAACCTTTCCCATTGGGTGCACAGTTCATGAAATGTCTGAGAACCAGAATCCTTTTTTTCTTCTCTACCCTGCTAGGTTTGGCTAGGAAAGTAAGAACCAGAAAACCATCTGAAGTGTGACTGAAGCAAATTCAATAATTTCCATAAGAATAAAGCTTCTTGAACAGGTTATTCTCTTGTGTTTCTTATCAAGACGATCAATGAAAAAGCACCATGTTGACTAAAATTTTTTAAAAAGTGTAAAGGTTAGTTCCTTTAAATCTGAATACAATGCCATACAGATCTATTTCCCCCAGATAAACCCACATATCAATAGCTACTATAGCATTGGAACAGAGAACACATACAAAAAAGACAAGAAAATATACCCATAGATGAACCACATATATTATGAACCCCACACAAAATTAAAAATAAAACCCAGATCATACAGTTAAAGTTCAGGAAAATAAATAACTGAAATAAATACTTACAGTCACGCTTATTTCTAGCATTTGTCTGTAAGCAACAGTTCAGGATTCTCATTTCTTCAGCATATGAGATGACAGATGACTGCAAAGCGTTACAACAGCAACTCTGACCTGTCGATCGGACGGGTCAATGCTGTGGTAACTGAGTATATGTGTGTGGCTTTCAGGATGACTTGGGTCCTTGTACAGTACAATGTTCTGGAGAGGATGTGTCCACATGGTTTGTCATCTCTTTGCTGGTACAGCTGCTTTTTACACCTCTTCAGAAAGGCATGTATGTTGATATCCATTTCCTGACTGATGTCACTCTAGTGTAAACCCCTGGAAAACCTATTCGCCCACATCCATGTCCCCAGCTGGTCACTCCAGCAATAAACCACTGGCCAGAGGGCTTACGACAGGTCAGGGGCCCTCCAGAGTCTCCCTGAATGATGGCAAAGGGAAATCAGTTATTATTTTGTAAGAAATGAAATTTACTTCAGTGCTCTTATGTTTGCATTAGAATAAAAACAGTTGATTAAGGAGTGAAAAGAGAGAGAATGCGAGACGAAGCAGGTACTGAGAGAATGTCACTTGGATGGCTGCTGAGATGCCAGGTGCTCTGACCGAGACAGGAATGCATGTGGTTCTCCTTACATAAGAAGATTACAGAGAGGGAGCAGGTAAGTGGGGGGGGGGGGGGTCTGTATTTTTAGGAAATAAAAGTCTACTCTCTCCCATCAGACGAGCATCTCTGACGTGTGCTTCAATGTTCCGGAAACAGCAAGTTCAACTCTGAACCATAATTATAACATATTTATTCATGTGGTTGTACTGTTTTGTGCAAAGTTCTAAAAAGTTCTAAAGACTAAAAGGCAACCTGGCTAACCATCCACTGTGAAAAGATCTATCTGAGCCGTGGCCCTGTTTCCCAGAGCCCTCAGCACTCAGCACAATCTTGGTCCCCAATCTTACCACTCTGATAATACAGACAGAGGCTGTACCAGCCCGGAGTCTGGCCCAAGTCCAGGTTGAGTCAAAGTTATTTTTGTCCCAAATCGAATGTACAGCTTCTTACCAAGCAGGTGTCCCTGCCTCCCTCCATGTAACCAGCGCACATCATGTTCGGAGTCAACACGTTTCCGTACGACTGCTGGCAGTCCGCCTGCTCGATGATTTTCACTGCAGCTTTCTGCAGCAGGTTGGTCAATGAACCTGGTGAGAGGTAATGAAAAGATAATAATGCAAGTGACTTTTACATGTTCATAACATTTCAGGTCGTAAGAGTCATAACAAAGTGTAAGCTTTTGGTCCTATCAGGGATACTGATTACAGGAGTTACGCTCATATTCAGGTTCATCATTTTATTTCGGGTTAGTACTTGACTTCCTCTGATGTTCAGAAAAAAATACTTTTCCCATGCTATGGGCTATTGTGCTAATATGCCAGACTAGCTGCAACGCCAGCATTATGCAAATGTGGGGCGTTGTGACATCACAATGACGCAGAAGAATCCGTCGGACTAATAACACAGTGTTTCAGGAGCTTCAGGAGCTTCAGGAGCTTCAGGAGCTGTGTTTTGTGTGGAGGAGAGGAGCTTCCTCTAACACAGACTTTAGGTTTTTTAACTGAAATTTTTTGAAGACCTTGTTTAAAATTCCACCTAAACAATGGTTTCAAATAAGGTTTGTTAATGACACTAAGGAGTTGTTTGATGCTTTCTGGATAACTGCGTCTTGTGCCAGTCTTCATCTCTTACCTCCTTCCCTCATGGATCCCCAGCCTGTGATGTAACACTCTGCATCGGCCAGGAAGAGGTGCACTGGTGAGGGGAGACAGACGGACTGGATGGTGTAGGACACAGGGGCCGGCACCGCCAGCTCCAACAGAGCCAGGTCATAATCCATGTTGGTGCCATTGAAATCTGGATGAATGATGACCCTCTGGATGGGAATGACCAGGGCTCCTATCCCAGAGCGCAGCACAGATCCCAGGCTAACAGCCCAGTTACTGGGACTAGGGTCACTGTTGATATAAATTTAATAAATGGTTTTAAGTTAACTTGAACAGTTCATTTTCTATCATCCAGTTTGTTTTTATTAAGTGGGTTATGTTATTTTCAGTGTTGCAGTAAGATTATAAAGTCATGGTTTTGAGTACCTTTTGAGGCAGTGTGCTGCAGTCAGTATCCATTTACTCTGAATGAGTGTGGCGCCACAGCGGTGAAGCCTCTGGTACTGAAGACTACCTATCCAAGGCCACTCCCCTCTTCGAGCTGTCACTCCACCCACAATCCTTTGGGAGCCCAATGCAGGACGCACACCACAGACTGAAACAGAAACACCCCTGAAGCATTTCCTTTTAATTACACGTGTAGCCTTCTTAATGCATTTGATGTAAACATACCACAGTTTCTCTCGTCTGCCTGGTTGGGACAGTCGGTGACTCCATCACACTCTGGGTTTACCTTGTTGATGCAGGAGGTGGCGCTACACCGGAAGTTTCCACTGCAGTTTGACACTGGAAGACATGATGGAAAAGAAAGCTTGGCTATTAGATTTAACAGACTTTCAAATTTGGGACATGGTATTCATAAGTAGCTTAATTCATTTTTTAACAAGTAGTTTCTTTCAGTATGATATTACCAGATGATATCAGTGGAGACAACACCTCCGTGGCTGTTGTCACTGGTGCTGATGGATTATTAGCGCTCTGTCCTTTCACAGTTACTGGCACAGTGGGAACAGTTGGGGAGGTATAACGGACCAGGCTGGGGTCTGTGTGGCTTAAAATCCAGTTGCGGAGCCTGGTTACCCGGGAATAAACCCCAGGCCTGTTGACCTGGGCACAGCCCACACCCCAGCTCACCACCCCAGCCAGGAAGAACCTGCCCGGAGCCCCCTCACACACCAGAGGCCCCCCAGAGTCCCCCTGCAGGGAAAACACAAGACATTCCGATGCAAGAGGTGATAATTCAGCACATTTGAGCTGTCATTTTGTCATCTTCTGAAGAAAGTTGTTCATTCTATTCTATGATGCTCAAATGAAAAAGAAGTGAGTATGACATTGATACATGTAGTGAACCAAATCGATATCAGACATAAATAGTTACTGTGCGATTAATTAAATCCAGATTAATTTAGTTGATCAAGGTGTATTGAAAGGTTGGGACAAGGCCTTCACTGTGAAAGACTGTCACACTTTGTCCTCCTCATAGTAACAACACCCATAATTTGGTCAGTGGTGGAGGAAGTACTGAAGTTTAGTACTTAAGTAAAAGTACAAGTACCCAGGAAAATATATACTTAAGTAAAGGTAAAAGTACTACATCAACAATCCTACTTAAGTAAAAGTAAAAAGTACTTACTTTTAAATTTACTTTACGTATTAAAAGTAAAAGTACTCACGCAATGGGATGTCTCTCAATGTCTAGGCTGTGCCATTTTGATAAAGAATGCAGATATAGCTACTGGTAATACTCATGCCTCTACAGATGTCACTACTAGTAATAATTATAAGCAACAACATTTGCAGGTATGGCCTGCCCCTTTAAGGAACGGGTCCAGTGAGTGACGCTGTGCACCTGGGTATCGTATTCACACACTTCTTGCGCAAGAAGTGTGTGAATACGAGAAGTGAACGAGCACCTAGTGGTGATGAGAGTGTTGCTCCGGTGGACAGTCAATAAATAAAGTGGCGGCGTTAAATCTAAAGAAACGTCTCCTCCTCCTTCTTCACGGAGTGTTACGGACGGCTGCTTACCGGCCACTGTGTGTGTGTGTGTGTGCGTATGTGTGTGTGTGTGTGTGTGTGTGTGTGTGTGTGTGTGCGTGTGTGTGTGTGTGTGTGTGTGTGTGTGTGTGTGTGTCACCCAAATGCGTATGTGTGTGTGTCACCCAGATGCGGAGCTGACGAGTGTGCACCCTCCGTCGGCCCAGCGCTAAACAGAGTAGCTGATGGTTAGATAGTGATCAACTACGAACTTTAACAGGAAGAGTGGAAATGTTTCTTGGCGTGTGTGTGTGGCTGAGTGTGCGCGTGTGTGACTGTGTGCGTGTGTGGAGCGCTGGCGAAGCCGCTCCGTCACAGCAACATTTTGGCAAAACTGTGTTCATAAAATGTAACGAGTAACCACACATATTGTAGAAATGTAGCGGAGTAAAAGTATAGATAATAGCTGCAAAATGTAACGGAGTAAAAGTAAAAAGTATGCACTATTATTTTTCTTTAAGTAAAGTACAGATACGTAAAAATTTACTTAAGTACAGTAACGAAGTAAAAATACTTCGTTACATTCCACCACTGCATTTTGTTGAGATGCACGTAACAAAAACAACCTAGAGGCCAATCTTTTAAGGCACGAGTAGAGTAAACATACAGGTTTCCATTAGATTCAAAATAGAAAATGAAAGACAAAAGTCTGCCCCAAGACAAGACAGTATAGTAAGACCATGTAAGTTGATCGCTGATGCTATTGTAGCTAAACTTATGTGAACTGCAGAAACAGCACTGACCTGACATGAGTCCACCTTGCCCTGCAGGAATCCGGCACACATCATGTCGTGAGTAACAGCTCCTCTGTACACGGACGACTTGTTGCACACCTTGGAGTCGATGATTTTCACCACAGCCCTCTGCAGTGTAGAAGGCACCGCGGCTAAAGGAGAGCAATAGGCAGAACAACTGAATTTCTCTTTACTCACGATGATCATATTTCACATACGGGATATATCCGGTATAATGATGATGACTGTCTCTGTTCGACTTAAATATGTCCAATAATTCATTTTCACAACATATTCTTGCCCTGATGTTGTGTTTGTGTTGTGCTGAGGTGTACGCCTCCGTGCAGACCCTTACGGTTATACTGGTGCAACGCCCCCCAGCCCGACACCATGCAGGTCTGGCCTGGAGCGAAGACGTGTGAGGGCGAGGGCAGGCAGACTGGCTGGATGTAGGAGCTGAAGGTGAGGGGGGTCTCCAGCTCCAGCACCGTGACATCATTGTCAGTGGTCATGGGGTTGTAGTCCGGAGACACAATCAGTGATTTGATGTTGATCGTCCTGGTCTCCGACTCCTCACCGCTCACCAGTCTGGCTCCGACCAGGGCCGTCCACTCACTGGGGTCAGTGTCCCTTAAAACAGAAAAGAAAGAGAGGACAAACCACTTCATAACATACATTAAAGTCACCAGGGTCTTTTATCCGTTAATATTTCATTGCTGCTCTTACACCACCACTAAATAGATTGACAAATGTCTCCTCAGTGAGAGAGGATGATGGATGCGTACCTCTCGAAGCAGTGGGCTGCACTGACCAGCCAGCGTTCACTGATGATGGAGGCTCCACACGTGTGGTGTCCATGGAAGCGTAGACTGACCTGCCAGGGCAACTCGCCTTGTCGAGCATCCTCCCCGCCAACCACCCGACTCCCCATGGCAGGACGTGTTCCGCAGGCTGAGGAGGGAAGTTCAACCATGTCCGTGTAAAAAGGACCGAACAAAGTTTTGTATTTTTGATATTTCAACAAGTATTTAGTACGTAATAAACCTAAATTATGAGCAGGCAGTACCATTATACTCTGCTGGAGATTGTAGTAACATGCCTGTTCTTTCCGTGTCACTCACCACAACGAGCTTCATCAGATCCATCTGCACAGTCAGGGATGAAGTCACACTCTGGATTTAATTTGGTGACACATTCTCCGTTGTCACAAGTGAAAGTGTTGTCAGGACACCGGGCTGGAGAACCCACAAGAAAACGTGACAATATCAACAGAAGAACCATCTTTAAAGAGGAGATCCCAGATCTGTTTGAAATGACTAACTCCTTAGGGTCTGAATATATTTGCTGCTACCTACGCATACTCAAAATGGCTGTTTTGTGTATCCTGCATCCGTTTGGTGTGTATCTTGTGCACGTCCTCAGCAATCAATGCGATGTGTACGCTAGAAGCAGCAACCACTTAGTAGGTTGAGGCAGTAACAGGTCTTAACAGCTAAGCTGAATATAAATGTTGCAAAACTTAGAAAACAAGGCTGTTTTTCTTTGCTCATGAAAATTCGATGATAAGGTTTTTAGACAGAAAATGGATGACTTACAATTCAATTTATTCCTAATAATAAACAGTTAAATTAAAAGACCCAAAACATCTTCTAGATATTAACATGTCTATTTCATGTGGTTTAACTCACCTAGCAGCTCATCTCCAATAGCATAAAATGACTTTCCACTGGCACCTAGAAGGAGAGAGTAACATATTAGATAAAATAAAGACTTTGAAGGCCTGAAGTCAATATTAGTCACTTCCAGTCCACACCGCCACACACAGTCAGCTGACCACTGTAGTTTTACTACCCAGTAAGATGATAGCGTTGATCGCTCCAAATTCTGGCACCTCTAGCGGCTTCCCGTGCATGGCTGAGCTGAGTCCAGCTCTCAGCAAGTCCTGAATGAAATGATCTGAATACTGCTGCACCTTGGAGACCCTGAACACCAATCTCAGTGTCACCATCACGTCACCATTACTGTTACTGGGAGGGAAGAGCAAAAACACAGTGTTAGATTAATGTCATATAGCCTCTTTGTCATTTGGAGTCTGCTTTAGTTTAGCTCTCACTTACCCATAGGCAACAATATTACAACCAACATAGTGATGTGAGGTTGATGAGGCAGCGTAGACATTGTCAATCTGAAAGAAATTGAAATAAGCAGTTTAGCACAGTTTGAAGGAAATATTGACCCCCACCCCCTCACTCATGTGACAGGCAGAACTAACCTTGGACTTTAAAACTGAGGACAGCACTAAAGAGTAACTAGAGTCCCCCTCCTGTAAAGCGGCATCATACTTCAGACCCTTCAGCTCCACTGTATCCATGAAAGAATGCTCCTCCTGCACCAGGTACGCTGGTAACAACACACAGGAGAAGTGGTAAGCAGCTAATGGTGGCTCCTGTAATCTGAGCCTGCATGTCTCATGAAGTTTAGTAGAAAATATCTGATCATTTTAAAAACGGTGGATTGGGGTTTAACAGAGTCGTCTGAATTATTCATAAAATATCCCGTCTTACAAATTGAAAGTATAGAGTCTGTGATTACAAGGTGAATCAGACAGTACTGTTGGTGAACTCACCGATCAACAGGCCTACACCGACTCCGATGGTGAGGAAGAAGAGGAGCAATGCTATAAGGCTGCTCCTGCAGGACCACGGTCCTCCTCCTCCTCCATCCCTCTTGCCCTCCATGTTGGCTTCACAGCACCTATCTCACAGCTCACATTCCACTGACTCCAGCATCATCACGGCTGACAAACAAAACGATCCAGGCCTGAGAGGAAGAACACGACAACGATAGACTGAGTTTGTCACTATAATATAACATTTGTAAGAAATGCTCATATTTTTAAGAAAGTGTACATAATAACAATTAACATCACAATTAAACTAGGAAAAAAGTATCCTTCATGACGAATTTTGTTCATCTTATTAAGAAACATTGACAGACTTGTGAGTCTATCATCCTCTGAACACTGATGAATATTAATACTACATACTTTTTTCTCAGCCCTTCGTATATCAACTTAGTATATAAGTTTTATATATATATATATATATATGACTTTGCTCTAACAATATTCTACAATAGGCGAATGGGTATGCGTTCCTACTCAAAGAAATTAGTATTATGAGATTTGTGAAATCAAACAATCAAATTGTAGCAAACTGTGGAGAAACATTGTTTAAAGGTAAATCCATTCGTCTGTGCAATATCTAAAACAAAACATGCACCTGATCAAAGTGTTTTCAACTTCAAAATGCGAGAAGAGTGGAGAGAGCGCAGTGCTTCTGGCTGCGCGTAAAAGAGACCATGGTGGCCATGTTGCAAATCAGATGCGGAGAAAGATCACACGACACGACACAAAACAGACACACAAGAACCAGGTGACATTCAATCTAAGGATAACGAGCTTGAAATGTATTGACTCCTGTGTTGAGGACACCTCAGTGCGCACGGTGCGTCTCACTGGGGCACATTCAACAATACAGGCTTTATGTTCTGCACCAAACCCACTCACCTCTTCCTTTTCTCCTTCCTCTGCACACTGACTCTCACCATGTACCGCGGTCCTCAGCGCAGAGCATCCACACAGGAACACATGCATGGATGGAGGGAGACGAGGGACAGAGAAGAGAGACGTCCGCTATTTGTCCCACCTGTCCGGGAGGGGCGTGTCGTGCGCGTCCCGCAGGTAACTCGCCTTCCTCAGTTTGCTTGAGGAGGTCGACTCGGCCTCAGAAATCCCCGGACGACCCTCCACCCATCGGGGTTGATCCTCCTGGTTACACCTCGGTGTGCACAGGCATCTCCACTGTCACCTCAGAGCTTCCATCGTATCTCCTGGTAAACAGCCAACGCCAGATATGTGTTTACCCAACAAAGTTATGTTGGAAAACACTGGGGAACAGTGTTAATCTCTGAGTGGAGCTCAGTGGTCTCTGTGTAGCTTTGCTCCATTGACACAGTGACTGAGCAGCAGAGGAGGAGCGAAGCCTCCTGGAATCCAACCTTTTTACTTCAAGCTCACAACACCGTTAAAAAAAAAAGAGTCCTTTTACTCACATTTCTGCCAGTAAGTCAAATCTGGAGCCCTGCACAGCATGAAGGCAACTTTCCCTCAGAAAAATACTCTAATAATAGTTATACTCTGATCAATGTTTTAGAGGCAGCCTCTCATTTCAAATTATTAACATGCAACTTTAACCAAACTGCATTTGCATATGTGTACATGCTGTATACAACAGCAAACACAAGTAAATCTCCTGACAACTCCCCTAAAGACACAGCACTAAATCAGTTTGCTTACAATATTTCTCCACCCTGCTTAAAACACCTCCCCCCAAAGCAGTTAATACCACAAATGTCTCTTTGTCGGTGTGCACACAGGCTTGAATGGCTTATCTTCTCCCTCTCTCTCACACTCTCAGACACACACGTTATTCTTCTAAACACTCTTAAAGATAAAGAAATTCTGAATTTCCCCTCTAACACTATCAGTCCAGTAGGATAGATTCCTTTACTTTTTGCTGTACAATGAGGATTATTTAGTTCAACATAAGATGATATCTATTTTCCTGGTATCTACATCCTTTTTAATATGCTGGAGATGTGCAGCAAGGACACCTATATTATCATGGGCGTGTTCAGATGTTGTGGCAGGATATTGAAATAGGAAACAGCACTATTTTTTAAAATTTATTTATTTAAGCTTCCTCTCTGGAAATCAAATTGTGAAAAACTGAATGTTTCATAAGAATGAGGTGAGATTTCAGCCTTTATTTCTCTAGCCATACAAAATGTACAAGAGCAAACACGAACAAAATTTACAAGACCCAACGTATTTTTTCATTTTATTTTCTTATCAAAAACAACAAAGAATAGTAAAAAGTTAACTCATCCTGGATAAAAAGAAAAACAGTCTTGTCAACACCTCACAAACATGAAGGCTCTTTACAACTCAAATCTTTTGAACATATACACAACACCGACAGAAAGTGTCCTCACCTGATCAACTTATGGTTTTAACAACAGAAAATTACTTTGTTGTATGCATTATCACTGTAATGATTAAAACAAAATTAAAACAACAAAAAAAACATGTGAGTGAGTCTGTAACTCAGCAGGTAACAGGCTGTGGGTGTTAGCCGTCCTGCTGCTGTATGAACGGGTTGGGGATGGCCTCCATGCCGTCCTGAGGACAGATCAGCACCACGGACGTTCCTCTGCAGACCACCAGCCCCAGCTGCCTGGTGTCTTCTGTCAGCTTCAGCTGGTCGTCGGGATCTGGATACACAAGGGGGACGGACACAAATCACACACCATGTAAAGTTGAACATTATTTAAAGTAATTTCACATTTATCAATTATTACAATTGTTAGTTCAGACTTTCAACTGCTCAGTCAAACACATTTACTAATGTGTCACTTGTGCTGATGCAAAACTTGGCTTAAAAGTAAACCATCTGATAATATTGTAATGGTCTTGACAATAGTATGAAGTGTTTCCCCTACCATTATATTAGGGGGCGCCAGATCCCAACATAAGTCATTTGAGGTTACCTTTCCTATAAAACAGGTCTATAGCTTTCTTCTTAATTAAACAAACTAAATGGCCTTGTGTTATTTATCTTATTTACTTGACGGCATGTCATTTAGATTTCTCCTCTGCTCTTTGTATCACGCACACACACTGACACGTGCATGCACACAAAGGTGAGCACACTCCCACCAGCGGACGGAGAGCATCCATGGATGGTGAAGATGGCAACACTCAGTCATGAACGTCATGAGTCTTTTAAGTTTTTGTGTCCGTGTCCGCTGCCACCACATCCCACAATATTGATACTGAGATAGTTATTCTCTTCCAGTTTCGTGTTTTGTGGTGTGTAAGAAACATCTAGACACGCACTTGCTTGCTATGAATTTTACAGATATTTTTTCTGCTGAATTTTTATAGGGCGCTGGGAGGAAAAGATCCAGAATATGTCTGGATAAACTGACTCAGACCTTTTTCGTTCTCACATACAGCTCCTCCAGAAAAGACATTCAGTACATGTCTGAAGATTCAGACAGCTGATGAAGCTATTAGTCCGGAATGCAGCGATGACTTGTTTAGGGTTAAAGCTGGGTTCAGGCTGAGGAACCAAATTAAAGATGATACAGACTTTATCATCACACTAGGTTGCATAAGTTGGTAGAGATTTGTACTGTAGAAAATGTGGGTCTCTCAAATTGAAGTTGACATCTTTCTACACGGTTCCTATTTTTTTTTAAATATTTCTTATTCATGAATCTATCTTTGTTATTTGATTTCATGCTCGTCACCATGTGGTTGGCTTACACACTCTCAGGATAACGTGATGCAAAGCTTAACCAAAACCAAAATGCTAATATCTTTTTCAGCATATTTTATATCCACTTACCACGCATGTACTCGATGGTACCGTCCAGCACCAGGTTCAACAGGGGATCGAACCCTTTCAGGACCCCGCTGGCTGAAACACACATCATGAAGAGAGCCTCGGTCAGGATCAAACAAACTAAACTTTAAAAAGCTCAACCATGTAGCTTTAGCTCCTTTTACCTCCACCAAACATATTAGCATTAGCCTGTTAGCAAGCCTGGTCCACCTACCCTCTCGTCCCCCTTGGAACTTGACACGAATCGGCTTGTCGATGTATTTGGACAAGTCGAAGATGCTCTCCTTCTTCTTCTTCTCTTTATCCTGCAAAGTGGAAGAAGGAGGACATCGTTAGGAGGAGCCAAACGCGAGCTAGCCGCACACACACACTGAGCTAGCCCCGAGGTTAGCTTCTGTCGGCTAGCCACGCCGGAGCAGCGCCACGTCACAGCTCCTGCTCGCTACAAACCCCTCATGGCGGAGAGAGAGGACCCTCCGTGTGTTTGTGTGTGAACTGGCCAAAAAGTGTTTGAATGAAAGCGAAGAGAAAACGAACTCACCGCCATGTTAGCTTGCGTGACACGGAAGTTAAACTTTGACCCCGAGAACGCTCCACCAATCAAATCGTTGAGCGCCTGCTGGTGACGTCACTGGTTTGTTGACTCTTCAAAAAAAAAAGATAGATAGATAGATTTGTAACTAACTCACTGTGTGTTATTGTTTATATTGTTTCTGAATGTGACATTTTCACTTGAGATAAAGCAGAGTAAAGTTTATGATGAATGCAAAATATACATAGAATCATTTGTAACTAACCCACCGTGTGTTATTGTTTATATCGCCAGAAGTGTCTCTTTTATTCTATTGTAAAAATGTTAGATGATTTTATTTTGAAATGGTACCGCCCGGTGATGACGTCAGCGTTGCGACCGAAGAGGCTATGTTTTTAGCCATAGACATATATTACGCTAGATACCTCGGCCAATGGAGTCGAACGTCACCACATGGCAGCCATCTTGCTGAGGGCGGCTCGCTCACCCTAACAATGTGTTGTAGTGGTGCGTACTTTTTAAAATAACCATTACTTGCTAAATTTTCAACAGATTTGTAAACTGTTTGGTTTGTTATAAACGTCAGAGATGTAGTTATGACACTGCCTAAATATTTTCTAAATTTTTTTTAGAAAATAACATAATTATTCATAAGTACACAGTGTCATATCTACATCTCTGACGTTTATAACAAACCAGACCGTTTCAAAATCGGTTGAAAATTGAGCAAGTTATGGTTATTTACCACTACCAACACAATGTTATGGGTGAGCGAGCTGCCCGATACAAGATGGCCGCCATGTGGTGACGTTCGTCTCCGTTGGCCGGCAACGCGGCCGAGTCATCTAGTGTTTATATCTATGTTTTTAGCAACCTCCGAAGAGGCACAATTTTCTTACGGTGTATCTGAGTTGTTTAAGTTGTATTAATGTGTACATGGAAAAGGACGGTTCAATAAACGACGTGGACATCAGTAAAGTCTCAACCATCTTTCGGGGGATCTGCTACAAGATTACTTTATTCATCCCCGAAGGGAAATTAAGTCGTCATAGCAGCCGGTATATTTGAATACAATAAAATACAATACAATAGAATAAAATAAAAAATATTGAGGTAGAAAGAATAAAAACAGAAACACAAGATAAATAGGTAGATAAGGTGCAGTGGCAAGATGATGGTAATAGTACTGATGATCTGATGGTAATGTTATTGTTAGACAGTATATAAAAATAGTACAGTTTATATAGTATATAATATAACATAATATATATTTATATATGATAGTAATTACACCAATATAATAGCAGTATATAGTAATAATAATGGCAGCAACAGTTTATATAATAATAATAGTAAATATAATAATATTATTATTATTATTATACATAAAAAAGACACCAAGAAAGAAGATGATAAAAAATGGTTCAGTTTAGAAAAATTGAAACATCAAGTGCTGAATTATAAGTTGTTGGCCTGTTTATGTTTGAGTGAGTATTTGTTTTTAAACTGACCTGCTTCCCCTGTTATATCAGGGGGACACTCAGTCTATTTATACCAGCAGCTGGTGTGTTGTGGACCAGAAGGAGGACAAGGGAGAGGCCGGCTGGTGGGACATGGCCTGCAGAGCCGACACTGAGCTCACACCTCAGAGCTTTAGAAGGAAAGTTCTCTGTGAAGACGAGGAGGAATCATCTGTAGACGTGAAGCACCCTGGTCCTGATATTCCTGATGTTACTCTACTGGTAAAAGGTGAGAGTTTCTATGTCAGCCGCCGGCGTCTGGCCCACCAGAGTCCCTACTTCCGGGCTCTGTTCTTTGGCTGCGGTGTAGAAAGCAACAAGAGGAAAGTGGAAATTAAAGGCGTGTGTCTGCAGCCGTTCAGGGTTTTGATGGAGCACAGCAGGACGTCCAGGCTGGTTTTGGACAGAGACAATGTTTTGGGGATCCTGCAGGCCGCAGACTTCCTCCAGCTGGAGCGAGCCCAGCTGCTGTGCTGCAAGTTCCTGGAGCGTGAGCTACACCTTACAAACTGTTTGCAAATGATGACTTACGCCTGGTGGCTTGGCTGCACTCAGCTGTACGCCGCTGCACGACAGGTGGTGCTCACACACTTTTCTGCTGTCATCGCTGAAGAGGACTTCCTGTCGCTGTCCAAGGAGACCATAGCGGATCTTCTCGCAAGCGATGGCCTGGCCATCAATAAAGACGATCTGGCCGTGGAGGCCACTCTCCGCTGGGCATCATTTGACCCTAAACGTGAAGAACACTTTCTGGGGCTCATTGAGCTGGTGAGGCCAGAGTCTCTCTCTTTACCGTTTATCACTGAACTTCTGACCAGAATGAAGAGCTCTGACCCCAGAGCAAAGCTCGTTGGTATGCTGAATGAACATTTCCCAGCGGCCTGGTCAATGGGCAGGTCATTGAGGAGGATGGGGGCCAGGGAGACCCTCTTTGTCCTGGGTGGACCTCACGATCAGGAGCAACAGGCTCTGTACCAGTTCCACCCTCACAGCGGGAGATGGCAAAGCTGTGCACCTCTGCAGAGGAAGAACCTCACCCAGTACTCGGTAGCTGCAGTAGGTAAAGTTTGGGTGACGAGAATGATCTTGGATATGAGGATGATGATGAAAATGATTAAGACGTGAGCAGCTGAAAGTGTATTTATCGTCAAAGTCTGCAAATACAAGGTTATATCAGTTGTTTGCCTTTATTCTTACTTTGCAAAATAACCAAACATAGCACACTGGACAATGAAATCCTCAAGTATTGATTTTGTTGATGTTCTCATTACGTAGGAGACAATGTGGTTGTGACCGGTGGCCACTTCCGGGATGTGCTGTGGTTCAGCGTGGACTGGGTCAGGATGTACGAGTGTGGGAACCAGCGCTGGGTGGATGCTCCGGCCCTGCAGAGATCCAGGCACAGCCACTGCTCCGTAGGGCTGGACTCAGTCCTGTACGTCCTGGGTGGCAGCATGGAGGAAGGGCTTGTGGCTGATGTGGAAAGGCTGGTCCTGGGGTCAGAGGAGGGTTGGGAGGGGGTCAGCCCATTGGTCAGGGCCGTGGAGAGGGCGGCCACTGCTGCTCTGGGGTCATGTATCTATGTGGCGTGCGGCCTAGATGAAAACGGGGAGGTGTACAGTGGCATTCAGAGGTATGTGGTGAAGGAGGATCAGTGGGATGTGGTCTCCTATTCTCCATTTCCACGGTGAGTTGATTTTCAATTAAGCAAAGACTTCTCACTTCTTTGCTATGACATTTTGTTCCTTAATAAACCTTATTTTTAACCTCTTTCTAGGTATGACCTGGTTGCCACTGAGCTCAACGGTGCCCTCTATCTTTTTGGAGGCCAAAGCTTACGTTTTGACGTGGAGACAGATGAGTGGACTGAGCTGGAGGAGGAATCTCTGGACAGGAAGTTCTTCTGTGGCTGCACCACAGTCGGCGGACAGGTATACCTGGTCAGCGAGAGGAGGATCAACAAAGCGTCTCCCAACATGGTGCTGATGGACCCGTACATAGACACATGCATTGAGGTAGACGATGCCATACCCTGCCCCGTGCCTATCAGAGGGTGTGTCACCATGAGAATGGTTCAGGGTTCGTACGGTCATGGAAAACCTGGAAAAGTCATGGAATTTTAAAATGTGTTTTTCCAGGCCTGGAAAAGTCATGGAAAAAAATAATTTCCCAAAAGTTTTGGAAAAGTCATGGAAATTTGTTATATTCTTATTTTCATGTCGTCCGTTTTAGGGATGGGCATAAATACTCGACTATTGATTAATTGATCATTAAGAATTTCATTGATGACATGTTTTCATCGATAAACTATTGTATGTTCGCTATGTGGCAGGAGGTCGGAATATCCGAGTTGCCCTGAACGCAGCACAGCGTGTCTGTTAGCAGCTGGAGGAAGCAGCCCGGAGCTAAGCCTCTGCTGCTCGGCTTCATGTCCCCACACGTACCCTCAGTCCACGCGGTGTGTAACCCGGACAGACCCGGGTCTGGGTGAGGGGTTCCGGGAGTGAGGGCGTTACAACGACCGGACTGAGAGGTCGAGAGCCGTCAGATCGAGCTAGCTCTCAGCGGTTAGCTGCTCTCTCAGCGGGGCTTAGGAGGACAGCAGCGCTTATTTACAAGTGTAACATTGAACGGATCCTGTTTAACTGCAACAAGAGTTGTTAATCTTGTAATAAAGATCTCAATGAGGAAACACGCTGTTTTTTCTATTTTCACTGCATTTTAATATAGGCTATAAATAGTGAATTTTAATATAAAAATATGAATGATTAATCGAAAAATCGATCGTTAATTCTTCCGACGATCGATTAAGACAATTTAATCGAATGCCCATCCCTAGTTCATTTACGCTGAGTTTTAAATAATTCATACATTTTTAAAGAAATATGCTCAAAATATAAGCAGGCATACTTTGGTTTGTGTCATTTAAGGTGTACTGTATGCCTTGGAATTCTCATTGTTAGTTTGAATACTACATTTTGTCACTTTTTCGCGTATACACCGAGATTTCACGCAATGTTCGGTCATGGAAATTTGGTTTAAAGTCATGGAAAAGTCATGGAAAAGTCATGGAAATCCATTGGTCAAAATGTGTATGAACCCTGATGGTTACATGAATTTAATACTCTTATAACTCTATGTGCAGTTACGTATAATACAAATGCAAGTAGTAGTAGTATTTGTATGTAACAGGTTGTGATTTTCGGTGACATAAATAAAACAATCTTGTTGTAGGCACCCGCCAACTCGTGCAGTTTCAGTCTACTATGTTTATTTCCCCACAGTCACATGATGTCACTGTGACCTTTGACCTTTGACCACTGAAATAAATTTGTGCAGAATTTTATATACTTCTTATGATAACAATTTCATGAGGAAAAAATAGAAGAAATTCTATCCAGGCATACTTGAGGTGCAAGAGTGGGACAGACAGAGAACCCCAAAACATAATCCAATAAAAGCAAATATGGACTGAAATAATATTTTCAAGATAACATAAAGGGACCAGTGCTTATTTCTTCATTAGAATTTATTAAAACCTTCCACAGATAAACAGAGCATCCTTGTACAATCATAAGAGAACAGTCAAATGTAACTCAAAAGATGGAACAATGACATATCTCCTCCCATTTTCTGGTTATGCACTTTATATTTCTCTCTGTAATAAATATTAGTATGTTTGTGGCATCACAGGTGTGTCACTCAGTGGATCAGCCCTTTAAGTTCCTGTACCAGTTTAGTTTTTGGTAGTGGATGAAAAACTGTGCACGAGCAGAGCAATGAATTGATAACCTGGAGCCAAACAACATTATGTACATATTAAATAACATGACTGATGTCAGCTCGTTGTTCCAGTGTGTTGGATAAGTAAAACCAAACAATCCCTTGTTTACAGTAAAGTGTTAGTGTCTGTCTAGTCGTATCAAAACAAGCTTTTCTAAAAACAACAAAATCTTTACATTTGAACAAGACTTTCCTTCAGCTGAGCCTTAAACGATTTGACCTTTGGAGACAACTTCACCACCTAAAATATCTAACATTTGCATTGTGTCTTTCTAATGCCCATATATCATGGCTTAACCAGGTGTCACCACCAGCTCAGTAACATTGAAACCAGTCACAGTTAGGCCTGGTCCATGTGTTTGTCCAGTAAACGCAATCCTACCAACACACAAAGCGTCATATAACGAGTGCTCGTCACAGAACAGTGTAAAAACAGCAGCCAAGGCATCTTTGAGAATTCATGGTGCCACACACACACACGTGCGCACACACACACACACACACACACACACACACACACACACACACACACACACTCACACATACACCTGATTTAAGTACTTTTATTCCCAAAGGCATCATTTTGACACATGGGGGAGTGCCGTCGCTACTAAGATATGTTCTTCTTTGCACACAAGGGGGCGCCACATCTCTTCTAAAATCTACCTTCAACGTTACAGGCTAAATCCACAGAGCAAGTCAAACCATGCCATTACAAATATTTTTTTGTATTCCTAAGGAACTTTTATGGATTCCGCCACAGATTAAAACAAGATGAAAATATGTTGGGTAAATAGTTCATAAAAATATTCTATTAAGTGGTTTGTCGGCTTTTACTACAATCAATGTTTTTAACAGCCTCAGTACAATCAACCATAATGTGCATGTGAAAGCTTTACTACGTCATTCTAGCTCTAACTTAAAACGCATTATAACACATATTAGATAACAGCTAGATTTAGTATAAAAGATTAAGTTTATCTTAGTAGACCAAAGAAAGGATAAATGAATCATAGAGGAGTTTCTACACTTAGGTATTTAAAAACAAGTTGATTTCCTTCAATGAAAACAAACAAATACAAAATCTGGAAAAACCACTATCTGGCTTTAGGCAGTCTGCTGTTTATATTCCTCTGGTGGGTCAGGTTGTTCAGGACACAGTTGTTCGCCAGTGATGCCAGTTTGGAGTTGATGGCACCCTTCCTTTGCTCCGAGCTGCATTCGTCCCCTTCCTCCTCGGGCTCCTCCTCTTCATCCTCCACTTCGCTCTCTTCATCGCTGCGTACATCACTCTCCACCTTTGCAGAGAAATAAAGGATGATGAACGATTTTGTAATCCCACGCCCCACAAGGACCTGTTTAAACAACGTGCTCCTCTTACCTTGCCAGAGAACACAAACTTATAGACCATGCGCAGGATGAGATACGCCCAGAAGACGTGCAGGGCTTGCAGCACTAGCAGCAGAGCATTGAAGAAATAATAACCGAAGAAGGGCTGGAAGAATTCTGAAAACACCACCAGGGTTGTGTGGACCACTCTGTACAACAGAAACAATGATGAGACACAGTCAGCTTCGACCTGCTCCCAGTGAAGTTCAACACTTGAGAAGATGAGAGCATTTTGAACTCCGACATTCTGATTCTCGAAGGACCAAATAAACTCTTTGTGAAGTTTGTGGGAGAAAGAGAGAGACGATGCATGTTGGAAATATGAGACACACTTTGGTGAGGATCCAGAACAAAGGAGCAGATCCACAGTTAAGTTCAGACTGCCGAGACTACAAAAAACGTGTTATTAAACGTGATGGAGCACAAAAACATTTTGCCTGATCATTTTAAACCAGATATATTATATGTAATATATTATGTGTAATATGACTTGTTAGACACAGCAAATTCCAACATAGGGTAACCCCAATCCAACTCCAAATCTAAAAAAATTTGCACCAATACAATTTCGTAAAAACATAAACGTATATAATCAACATTTTGAACGAGCAAACATCTCTGACCACCTTACACACCAAGCTGGACATGTGACAGAGGACAAATCAAATCGTCAGTGCCCTCTGGTGGACTTGCCATATAATTTCTACAGTGTTTCTCCTGTATATGACATCAAAACCTAGCTGAAATTTCTGCAAAAATAATTATACTCCAACGTAACTGCAATAAGCTTAAATCAGCTGATATACAGTAAAATGTCCTACCTGCTAGGAAACACCACCAGCCTCGTGAAAAGGAAGACGAGAGCGAAGACGACAAATATTGAGTCACACGTCCTCGTCCAACGGGCATAGTGAAACATCTTCCCACACTTGTGTATGAAAAAGAAAGATAAAGTAGTTGTTAAGAATTACTCATCACAGAAAATGTGACTACATACTGTATTAAGAGTTTAAATCTATTTCAAGCAGGAATGTTTCAAGGAACTCTGGGGGCCCCGATCAAAGAATTTAAGAGGGTTCCTCCCCATTGTGACGCCCCGATTTTAAGCACAATCCACAATCATCTCTACGTATAACAAATACAATAATCATTGATGCTGTTTGCTGAGCAGGTTACAGAGGGTGGGCAACAAAACAGCCCAGTTTAGCTGCAGGAAAATCACGCTGTCTGTCTCCAGTACCTACCCTGAGAATTCAATCAGTCTGGATTTGTGATCATTTAGACATTTTCTCCACTATTAAAATGTTCAAATGTTCAATTTAATAATTAAAGCATCTGGAACAGTTTATATTCTAAATATGAAACGTACAACTCAAACCTGAAGTTAAAGTTTTAGTAGCAACAAAAGTGACAGATGAAATTTAAAGCTTTTCCTCCGATTTCTGAGGCTTTTCATCTGAATGTCTGAATTATAAAATCGAATGGGTTGAAAATAGACTAGGCCACAGTGGGATTTATTAAAACTTTATTAAAGATATTAAGGGTACCAACGTTATCAGAAACATATACCTGCCATGTGCGGCATCACTGACTGAGTTTAGAAATCCACATTATTGTCCCTTTATGATTTATCAGACGCCAGACGACACCCAGTCACGTCTGTGCTCACATAACAAGCTCCACATATTTCCTCAGCTCTGAGATCATACTAACAATCTTGGTTTTTCAGATGTTATCAGTGAAACGTGACTGACGAGACAATCACTATCATAAAACCAGGGAACAATGGGCGTGTTGTATCAGCGGGCGACGAGGAGGTAAGAATTATTTTACAGCTAAAGGGTATTTTTGGCACAGACCATAATGCTTTTCTGTGTCTTATACCAGACACAGGGATGTAAGGAGTAGAGTAGTAAAAGGAAGAAAACCTTCCTTTCTGAAATGTCGAAGCTTGGTACATTTCAATTTATTCTAATGAAGTACAGTATTTCCTCCTTGCTTTTCCTCCAACTTATAAAGTACACATGTATCCAATGATCCACCACTTATAGATGACAATGGAAAGAGGGAGGAGCAGGGTGGAGAAGTTGCATCATGGGTAAATTCGGAAAATTACAGTTTGGTGTTTTACCTCGAGCAGGAAGTCAGAGGAGTCGTGCAGCAGCATCACCAGAGTGCCAACCCTCACATAGTTGGCACAGTAGGAGAAACCGATGAGGAGTATGGTGGCGATGTGATGAATGACCTGCTCCTTGAAATCCTGGAACCCACACGTGAACACACACATCACACAGCATGAGAGAGAAGCACATGTGTTCATTATAATTGTCCTTCTAATTTGAAGGTCTTCATATCCACTCAGGCAACTGCAGTATTCCTGCGTCTTTGTCCCCAGAATTTCCAGATAAATAATACGTAGATCATTAAAATACAAAGCTTCCTCTGATTGGAATAATCGTACTCTTTTTTTCTTTATTTTCGAATCTCGATATGCTGCTTTTTCTGTAATTGTGTTGTTGTTGCTGTTGTTGTTGTCCAGCAGCTGAGGTCTGTTGGTGTGAGCGGGAGAGGGTGAGAGAGCAATCTGTATTTGTGTCTTTGTAACGTATGAAATCCTGTTGGTTGTGTGTTCACATGCGTTCTATTCTTTACATTTGAGTTGATAGGACGCCCTCCAAAATGAGATGCCACATCTCAAGGGGGCTGTCCGCTCAGTAAATTCAAAAAATGCCCCAAAAAGTTGAAGGTGTCCTTTCAAAAACAAGGTTCAGCAATTACAGAAAATGTTTCCTGAATAGTTGCTGTGTTTTCGTCTTCTGCTGTGTTTTCTTTCAAATCCTGCAAACGCAAAGTACTCAAAGTAACCACGTAACAGCAGATAATCCAACACATAATCCGTATTAACTATAATCAGGACCGAGAAAAACAGGGTTTGGATTACACTGAGTGAGCAGGTGATGACATTTTGCTTTTTTTAGGTTTTGACTATTTGACTAAAATGAAGAGAAGATGCAGAGGAAACTGAAGTAAAAGTTACTGAGTGGTGTCTGTGTGTGTGTGCGCTCGTGATTTTGAAACACTCACTTTTCGCTTGATGTCCACAGAGACGCACATCAGCAGCGACAAATAGAAACCCATTTCCAGGATGTAATACCAGTAGTGAGCCTCGGCCACGGGCTGAAAAATGAGAGGAAGAGAGAATCATTGAGCCAGAGTCTACGTGCAGCGCTATGTGGCTGCAGCAGAAGCATTTCCAACATCTGTGTGTCGCCTCAGGAAAACCCATTGTGGAAGTTTCCTGGAGCTTTTGCGCAGCAGAACTGTCTCACTGCATTTTGTGAAAGCTAAAAGAATGGAATGAACTAACCTTGGCACTGACTTTGGCCCGTTCAACATGCACATTTCACTGTTTCCAAAGCTCTGGATGGTCATATAAAAAAAACACCCAAAACATTCCTATAGAGACTTAAACAAAACAGTTTAACAGCTAAATTTGGAAGTGTTTTGATTCAGAGAAAGTGGTGGTGTGTTATCTCAAATCCAAACACCTCTTGCAGAGAACAGAGCACTCAGTCTGCAGCAACACAATGACAGGAAGTTGACTGAGGCGTTAAACCCCCAAAAACACATCCTTCTTTTCTCTGTTAGAGACCACAGTGCTCAGAAAAGGGCAAAAAGGTCAGCAGCAGAATTGCCTGCAGGAGCTGTAATCAGTCCAACAGCAGATAGAGAGATATGTGGCTTTGCACTTTTCTTCTCTACTGTTTTTTTCTTTTCCGTTTGTGGTCATGACCCCTCAGGAGAGGGCTGGTCTCCCCTGAGGAATGCTAACCTGCAGGCATACCTAACTGTCATCAGCGCGGAGAAATAAGTTGTGGGGAAAACATCTTGAAACAAAGAAGCATTCGGGCCGACTGTAAAGAAAGTGAAAGGAATGGAGAACGGAGAGAGAGTTTTAGTGGCTGAATGGAGAGCTCTCCCCAATCTGTGATAGAAATCTAAATCTGCGGCGGAGACTCAAGACTTTGTTATGTAGGTTCACACCCAGCTATTTTTCTGTTCTGCTGACTTTTTGTGAGCATTAGTGTTGAGATGGAATTTTCACAAAACTTGGTTGACACACCGTCCAAGAAAGAACCCATTAAAGTGTAAAGAGAGGATCCAGGATTTTTTTTCCATTTGCTTTAACATTCTGAAGTGGTCGACATTTTCGCTAATATCTCAGAGAATAATACATTGATCCTGATGATTAAAATCAGGCTCGTTTGGGGAACTGATGTCTATGAGTATGTGTAACATCCTGAGGCCTAATTGAGTTTAAGGGGACTCTTGGGCCTTGGCGGTGGTATGCGCTCTATTTAGTTCCATTGTAGTTGATTATTGATTCAGTCTATTAACATGAACATGAGAAGTGACAGGTGCCCATTACGAGTTTGAGGAGTCCCAGTCCAGTTTTTCTATCCAACAAAGACACAGATTAAATTTTCAATCAAATAAAGTGAAGAAAAGCAAAACCTCACCTTTGAAAAGCAAGGAAACATTTTGACTGTTTTGCTTGATCACTTTTTCTAAACTGTTGATTCATTTTCTGTTGAACACATCTGACTAATCTAAAAAAAAAAATCCAGTTAAAATGATGCAATTCAGTTCTGTTGTAAACAAATTCCAGAACAGAATATCAGCGTGTAACTGACTCTCTGACGTCAATCACACAAATCCCCTTCAGTTGACATCATTTGGTTACCAAAGTTGTTTTTCAAAGAAAACTTTCCCCTCATATCACAGTGCTTCCTGCTCACCTGTTTTGGATATCCCCTCCAACACTCTCTGTGATCCCACAGCCACGCACTCTGAAGAGTCAAGGAAACAACAATTCAGTTGTAACGTGGACATGGTGTAAACAACATGTGCAAACAGAAGGTCATTCACAATGGACAAATAGGTTTTGGATTATGAAACACTTACATGTAGAGTATATAAAACACTAAATCCATCACACTCACTCTATATCATAGACATTGAATAAATTGTTCACAGGTGTAATTCAGGACAAGAACACGTTAATGTGCGAGATGAGAAGCAGGTGACCAACAGACTTACATTAATTAAAGAGGCGAGCCCAGCGGTGAATGCAAACAGGTAGAAGACGAACCGCCAACTGCAGAGATCAACATGAACGTGTTAGAGACCGAAAATTATCATTAACAAATAGATACAATAGGAAAAATATTAGATGATCATACATATACATTTTATATAATGTGAAAATTTGCCTCAGTTTTAAAGCATAGACAACTCAAAAGAATATAAAAAAAACTTCAGGAAGTTTCCTTTGCACAAATGACTAAGTTCCTGCTGTTTGTTTGTGACCATATCTACACAATGAGAGTTTGAGTGGTGTGATGTTCGTCTCTGCCACAAATCCACTCGGTGAATCCTTCCAAAACATTAACCCACGACAGCCTTAGTCTGTTTCATTTATGTGTTTAGGTAAAGGAACTCACGAGGCCTCGCAGAACTTTTTGGTGTTGCTGGGTCGATCCTGGTTCCGTCTGTGTCTGAACCACGTCTCTATTTTTCTCTGAGAGAGGCCACACTGCTTCCCCAGACTCAGCAGCTCACTCTGAGCACACACACAAACACACATTTTTTTTTTTTTATACTGTACAATAAGAACTTTAATTTCAGATCCTCATCAAACAAATACAAATAACAAACCATTATTTGAAATTCAATTCTCTGAAAATGCTCTGACACAATTATCTGTAAGTAACCTACATCTAAAACACTAATGAGGTCCAGTGCATTCAATGACCTTTTACAACATTGACTTTTTCCCACTTCAGGATGAACGATGCTTCATTTTACAGATATAAACTCTTTTGCAAAGCATCGATTGAAAGTAATAATAACATTTTTAAGGAAAAAACAAAAACAAAAACAAAAAAGATTTGTGGTCTCAAAACAATTATACCAGCAGCATTCTTTGGAGCTGTACTAAAGCTGGCTAACATCAGTGTTGGACAAACATCATCTGCTCCATTAAACAAAGTCATCACTACATTAGTTTCATCTTTTTTTATTTTTTTTTTTTTTTCAGGGTGAATTTAGCACTTTTTTCACATGTTCACACTGATTCAAGACTCTGAAAAGCTTTGAGCTGTCCTCTCACTGTCTGAGATGCAGTATTTCACATTTGATTACTCACTGGCCTGAGCAACATGCGGATCTCTCTGTCAGTTGCATTTCGACATCATCGCAGGAAAACTCAGATCCTACAAGCTGCACATTGTCCAACGTCAACATGGACGATTCCTACGATGTTACATGTGCTTAATCAAACAACAATTTGTTCTGACCTGATGAGCCTGTAACCAGATGACTGTTTATCTGACGCTGTCTGCTTTCACTTTCTGCAACCAGATATTTTTCAAAGTGTTGTGTTACCTTGGAAAGAATCCTTACTGTATGAAGAGTGTGTTATAAAGACAACTCATGTTCAAATGGTTAAAGCCACTTAGAACAGGTTTAGTGTTTGGCGTCGAGGCGCCGACTTAATCACTCCCCCAGATATGATTACATAGATATGATGGGAGTAAGTACTTGTAACCCCCTTGAGGGAGCCTATAGGTGGATGCTGAGGTGGTAAAGGGGCTGGAGCAACTGAGAGCAATGCTGACGCAACAGCGGGGCAAAACATTTTCTCTGCTTAATTAGACAGCCTAATAAGGTGGGTGTTTATTATAGATGGTTGTGGAGAGTGAGGTATGTCACATGATGTATGTCACATGATTGGAGCAGCGCAGCCCGAGCTGCCTGAACAAGCTCGCAGGCATCGCTCCGTTTAATGCAAATTAACACAAATATTTTCATTTTGCTGCATTTGCTCTGTGTGGTGGAGAACGGCTCAGGCCACAAGTTTCTGTCCCAACTCCTCCGAGCCTGAGAGAAAACCAACCCAAACCCGACCTGAACCCGGCCGGAACCCAACAGGCATTCAGTTTTTTTTGTGTGTGCCAACCCGTACCTGAAATTTCCCCTGATTACTGGAACGTGCATTTAAAAAATTAAAGTAGCCAACGTAACCAAGCCAGACCCAAACCAGGATTTCATTCCAAAGTCTTTGTCCGAGCCCGACCTGACCGACGAGTCTCAATGGTCTGGGGTCGGGTATTCGATTTCCTGTGTCTGTGACCTGACATTTACATGGAGCAACAAAAGAATCACACGTGAGCTGCTGCGAGTTGAGGAAGATTTGGAAATAAGTCAGCACACACACAAAAAACTGAAATGTGCGCACATGCATGTGAATAAACACATATGCATGCATGCACACAGAGCCGCTGCACAGATCTGCTCTCGTGGAGCTGTGGATTTTCACTTGACATATCAAGTCACATCTTGGCGTGACAGGAGCAAAAGCCTGCTTGTCCTCGCAGAGACATCAGTGTCACAACGCCAAACCAAGGGTGGAGAATTCCCATGTGAACCTAAAAACTTCTGTTACTGGTGCACACCTGTTGACTGGTAAAAGGAAAGGAGGAAGAAACTGCAATAACCTTTTAATTATTTTTCCCCGAAGCAGAGGCTCATTTACTTTTCTTGTTAGCAGCTTCAAAGGGAAACGGTGACATTAGAAAGTGACACAGTAGACACACCTTACACAACTCATCCAAAATTCCTGTGTTGAATAATCATTTTACCTTCGTAACACATCTTTCACTTATCTACCTCAGCATGACTCATGAATTTACTGAGGCTCAGTGGCGACTTCCTTCTCTTTTCAGAAGGATCCTTGTTCCAAGTCAATGAAAACCAACCTCATGAAAGAGAAGTCTTGTAGTAACAATACGATCCTCCTCTCTTCCTATTGTTTTGACTAATGATTTATATTTGTGATTTTATACTGCTTTAAGAATTACTACAGAATAAATCTATATTGGTCTAACTCTAATAATTTGGGTTTTGAAAATAATGACTACAAAAATGTCAATTCTATTTTCTTTTTAAGAGAATATTACACGTCAAAAATATGCAGAGGAGGTTGTTTGGTCAAAAATGTGAAGTACTTAGTAATTAAACGTAACGTACTTACATGTAGCCCCCAGCAAGATTGGGCTGCCTGTATTTAGTCTAAGAGGCTAATTTTGGGGGAAAACATCTGAAAGGCATTTGCTGCTACTTGTAAAGTTTATTCATGTGTTTGCGACGTCTTAATCACAGGTGCTGGTCGGAAAGCGGGTGTTTGAAATTACTGCTTTGAGGCAAGAGGGGTTTTTCCATCATCAGCAAAAGAAGGGAAGGAGGAAGAAAGCACAAACTTGCGATGGCTGCCGACTTTTCTGTTTGTAGAAGGTCTCCAGCTTAGGGACGGAAGCAGCTCGGATCCGAATCGCATCCTTCACGCCAACAGCTCTGCTGAGCGGGACGGCGACCAGCCTGAGAGGACAGAGAGCAGGAGAGAGAGAGGACAAATGAATTTTCCTACGTAAACAACCAATCTTTTTCTGATGGATTATAGAATTAGTGTGAGGTGACATCAACAGCTCTCCAGTGTGTTGTTATCACAGTACAATGCACAGTAATGACAACAAGAGAGCTCATTATTCTGCTGCCGACAGCCCGTGGAGCCGCTCCCATGGGACACACTGCGACATTTACCCAGCGGCCTTTGTCATTAAGTGATTTGGCATCAAGAGACATTTGATCTGCATGTGTGTGAGTGTATAAGTACCGGTGAGATGTTTTGATCTGTGTGTGTGTGTGTGTGTGTGTATGTGTGTGCGTGTGTGTGTGCGTGTGTGTGTGTGTGTGCGTGTGCATGTGTGTGTGTGTGTGTGTGTGCATGTGCAGGTGCATGATCACGTGTGTACAGTAACTTTATCTCAGAGATAATCTCCCGGAAGTCAGCAGGGAGGGGGGAGACCAGAAAGAATGAGAAGGTCAGGACAGCTTTGACAGACACAAACACAGTCTCAGGATACAACATCATATAGCAAGCACCCACCCACACACACACAAACACTCTTTAAATATGACCTCCTCCTCACTGGTCCCTGCTCGGCCACACTGCCACTCACGCCCTGCTGCCGGCAACTTGCCTCCACCACCCCAGCCTCCACCTTTCAGCACTTACCATCAAACATGGTTGTGGTGAATGTTATTCATCTTGAACAGATGTATCTGACCTGCCATGCCCACTCGCTTTTTTTGCACATGTTCCCTGTTTTATCTAAGCATGCCGCTTGGCTAATCCAGGGAACATCCAAAGAATGGAGCATAACTGTATTCCCATTTTTGCAATAAATGTTTAAATCATGACAAAGGGTTCCTGACTGAACGAATGTTACCACTCATACGAGTAGTCAGACGACCTGACAATCAGCTTTAAACCACACGCTCATGTAGTTTAAACAGATATAGCTGATAAGGGGACAGCTTGCAAAAACAAGTCTATCAGTCTATCCCTCATCTGCTCAATCACATTGTCTCCATCATTCAGGATTCCTGTCTACTTACCAGCAGAACAAGATACTGTAAATGTACAGGCGTGCCGACTCTAAGGTTGGGTCTCACAGCTTTACAGGCATGAGCGTACACAACTACTTGTTTTTAATGCATAAGCATATGATTTGTATAAATAATGATGACTCATTTCGGACTTGTTTGTGGTAATTGCTTTCAATATAATGAGATTCTGAAATTTGTTCTAACATGAGTAAATTATCATCTGGTTGGGGGTTCAATATATCTGATTCAATTTCCAGTTCAATAACATCCCACAATCTTTTTTTTATACACTGGTGGAAGGTGATAAAGGTGAAAACAGAAAATGCACTGTCATCAAATGATCACATATCTGAAAACCTCCTTTATTTGCTCAGGTGAATCAAGTTGTTCCTGGAAATGTGCATCAGCCAAGTGTTGTACCAGTCATGCGAGGGCTGAACTTAAATATTATTGCCCATCAGAATATAGTCCTCAAGGTGACTTTATAAAATGTCGTAAATCTTTCTGACCAACAGTCAAAAATACAGTTCATTGTGTAAGACCAAGAATAGCAGCACATTATTAAATTTGAGACTTGGAAGGTGCCATATATATATATATATATATATATATATTGTTAAAAAAATCAACAATCGAATGCACAAAAAAGATAGGAAAACACTAGAAAATCTAAAATATATGAAGAATACATTTATATTCTTTTTATCTTTCCAGCCTTCAATGCTATTAATTACTTTTACAAAGCTACTCCACAAATATTCAAAAAACAGTCCCATCATTCTGTCGTGCTCTGATCTTTAACTATGAAGTCTCTTGATGCTTCAGGAGCAGGATTCTCATAAAAGCACAACTGGGGATTCACATTAGCCTTTTCCCATCTGTCTTTATACCTCGTGACTTCTGCTGGTAGTTTTAACTATAAAAGGCTGCAGAGGCTGGTGTTTAATCAGTTGTGGTCCGACATTAAAAACTTCAACCTAACCTTATCTCGGCCCATCAGCCACATATCACAGCAGTTATCCTCCTTTTCCTCAAAAACCACACACACATTTGTTATCTGCTCGGTACAGTCCAATCCCTCTGGGAGGAGAAAGGGGTTTTCACACTGTCAGCAGCTAAAACTGTCTACTCATGATGCCGGTCTCCTGCTGCAAGTCTGATCTGCAGCCTCCATGCACTCTGAGGACTAATGAAGAGGAGAGGAGACATTATCCTGAGCCACACAAGCAGTTTTACAAGCAGCAAACCAGCCAGTCAGTAAAACAACATGAGATTAAATCAGAGGAAATAAATGTTTTAAAATGTTTTCTTTCACGTGGCGACAGATGCAAATAGCAGCATCGCACTTGACTCCAACCGACTCTTATAAAACTGTAATACTTAATTTCAAGCTTGCAGGCCTATCATAAATAAGACCTGCACAGAACTCTGGATAATCTCAACAAATTATCTGAAGGGGCTGTGTGTGAGAATGCAAATCTCTAACTAAGTTACAGAGGACATTCCCTGGAGTTTCTCCTGCCAGACCCCGACTAAGAAATCTGGATAATGTCAGATGGAGCCCATGTGAGAATACAGCAGGAGATTATCCTGAGGATTGGCTGCAATTAAGTGGGCACACTGACGATGTTTATAACACGCAATTTAGAGTAACTGCGGAATTGAAGAGCTTTTGGTGATGAGAGCCGACGCCAGAGTCAATGCTGTAAACACACAAGTGATTTCCACAGTCCTTCCTCCTTCCACCATCCCTCGCCTGAACACTCCAGAGATTTCTGTTTTGTAGTGAACTCATCTGAGAGGAGAATCTCCTGGAAGGTAAACTCCGGAGAAAGTCTTGACCCCCTTGAGGACATTATCACTAGTTCATGTCTGAAAACCGCTATATTCACAAATTAATGCTCCAGTAAATGGGGCAAAGCACACGTCAAAGTTCATGAAAACAATTAGGAAGTGAGATTAAGTTGTGATTTCATGGTGCAGCCGCGATCAGGGAGTAGTATCTCACCTCTCAAAGACATATCTGAGGGCTATGAAGGCCAAGGCCAGAGGCAAGGTGTAGAGGAGATCCCTGGGTAGAGGAAAGCGTCCATCTTCCTCCTTCATGTTAATGTCCCGCCAGCGGATACCAGGAGGAAGCCAGTACTTCTCCTGCCACAGCCACTCGTTTAACAGGGCCTCCATCCTGAGGAGAGGATAGGAGAGGAGAGGAGAGGAGAGGAGAGGAGAGGAGAGGAGAGGAGAGGAGAGGAGAGGAGAGGAGAGGAGAGGAGAGGAGAGGAGAGGAGAGGAGAGGAGAGGAGAGGAGAGGAGGAGAACAGTTGTTTTGTGTGACTGTTTGCAGTACTCCCTCGATGCCATAAGCTCTGGAAACATTGATGCCTTATTCATATTTATTCCAAACAAACAGAAGCTCTTAAGATGAAATATTAGAGGGAATGTAGCTGGGTCTTGTTCACACATTCATCAGCAGTTTAATATCTTTATCTTGACCGGTGGTCTACAAAATATCAGAAAGAAGTGGAATCAAATTCACATTTCCCACAGAGCAAGGTTATAAATTAGTCCTGAACCGATAACACTTATATTAGTATGTGACTGAGGGAAACCGAGGCTCTGCATGCTACACGTTTTTTGCTTTGCTTGGAAAAATGAGAGAAACAATGAATTGCTTATTTTCAGTCAATTAACTAATTGATTAAAACTTTGGCTCTGGATCAAATACAGTTAATAGTTTACAAGGCATGGAAACAAACAGTGGGTCCATGATTCTCTACATGTATCCCAACAAATACACATAAACTCAGCAATGCATGCATGCAAGGAGTACTTCACACACACAGGTTTGTGCAGCTATCCTAAGGACTTTGCATTGACTTCCATTCATTGTTGACAGCCAAACCAAAGCCTTAACCTTAACCATGACCAATTCATACCTAACCTTAACTCTAACCCTAACCTAACCACAAATCGCCTCAGAAGTTAAGTTTTGCCTCAGTTGGACCGAGGTGTGGTCCCCATGAGGTCCACTAGTCCTGACAAGGTCAGTGTTTATCAACAAAACAGGTAACACAAATGAGAGCGCGCACAAACACACGCGGGCACGCTTACACCTGCATACACAGTCCTGTCTTGACAACATCAGGGGACATTAAATTGACATAGATTATTAACCAGTTATTTGCCTAACTCCCGCTAACCCTTTCACTAGGTCCCCACAATATGATTAATACCTGGACCACACACACGCCTGGTTGTACACCATGATAGCAGTTTGTCAGATCCTCCACGCAGCCACAAAACAAATAAACAAACATCACAAATACACAAACATCATGGGGTTCACAGTGAGACGCCTCCACACACCAGGCAGACACACACACACACACACACAAACACACTTCAACAAACAATCGAGGCTACACAGAGAGCGCAGTGAGGAATTCCTCCTTCACATCCTGATGAACAACCTCAACAACACCCTGAACCAACACGGATCTATAGGACGTGGCAGAGAGCAGAGAGGAGCCTCCTCTGAAGCAGTGCGACATTTGCTGTTACCTGTCTGCGCTCCTCTGATGGTGATGAAGAAGATGACGGTGAGCGGGATGTGCAGCGTTCAGAGGAGACACAGGAGAGGAGGAGGAGGAGCGTGTTTAACGCAACCAGCTCCTGCTGTTGCTGAGGGGCGGAGACAGACAGAGAGAGAGGGGGGGGGGGGGGATCATCATCATCATCATTACCACCACCACCACCATTATCCTCATCATCATCACCATCACCACCACCTCCACCACAATCATCATCATTATCATCCTCATCGTTATCATCATCACTACATCATCTCATCACCACCACCACCATCATCATCATCATCATCATCATCATCATCATCATCATCATCATCATCATCATCATCATCATCATCATCATCATCATCATCATCATCATCATCATCATCATCATCATCATCATCATCATCATCATCATCTTATATGACATATTGTCATATATATCTATTTACTATGATGATATTATAAATGTGACAACATGCTTTTCATTCACATCCTGCTGCTGTTACACTGTAAAACAAGCACTGCTGGACTTTACATTATCTTACTCAGGTATAATTTACCTGTGTACTAATCTTTTTCTATCTGTGTCATTTAAATTTCATGTATGAGCAATTCTTTCACACTACATTTATATTCTGTTTAAATGACATGTATAATTTTCCTTTTTTTTTAAATGTAATGCTTCAGAAAGACAGTATGGAAATATAATAGACAGATAATATATATATATATATATATATATATATATATATATATATATATATATAGGTATCAGTTGTAGATTTTATAACCAAATTAATATATAAAGTTCAAGATTCGACAAAATCGATCAAATCTTTTAAGCGGAGGGATACTTTTTCTGTCTGGAGTTCTCAAAGTTGTGTGACCAGAGCTGCTAGTGGTCATTCGATCTGTATAAAGCTGCAGTACGGTGGCCCTGAAGTGCAAATACAACTACAGTTACAAACTGGTTTTCAGAACTGTGAGCACTCCTCTCTGTGACACCCTGATGAGCCATCTCGACAGGCCTTAGCGTGTCGCCATGATGATACTATCTCTAAAATAATGGCAGGGAAATGTCCCCAAGCTGGATGTGTTCTGTTATCGCTGCACAAGCCTGTTGTGTTTTTTACATGCCACATCTAGTGCTTGCCATGACCTCACTACTGCATAAAAGTGTATGTGCGCTAAAGTGAAGATAATAACGACACACCCTGCCTGACCCCTTTTTACTTCCATGCAGTTTCATCTGAGAGACATGATTATGATATTTAAACTGCGTGAGGAATGTGGACCGTCTGGAGTAGTAGAAGTTACTATAATCTGTCGATCAGGCTGGTAGAAAGTCAAAAAACACACACCCATACTGGGTAGAGAACAAATAACACAGACTGAATATAATGAACATTCTACAATATTTTGTAAAATGCATAACATTAAAATCAGGGATGGATTGAAATGAGACCATGTGTTTTTATAGGGTGGTTTTCACATGGAAGCTGGTGTTGTTTTGTGTATGTGCCCAGACATGCCTCAGCGGGACTTGGTGTGTATGTGTGTGTGTGTGTGTGTGTGTGTGTGTGTGTGTGTGTGTGTGTGTGTGTGTGTGTGTGTGTGTGTGTGTGTATGAGTGCATGTGTGTGCGTCTGTATGTTGGATAACTGCTGCATAATTGGTATAACGAGGGGAAAATTGGTTTTCAAACGAGTATGACGGCCAGTGAGTTCATTTCCTCTTTTAAAGCCAATCACAACAACTGATGCACAGATGCAGCACAACGGATAAGGTAGTAAATATTAATCATTGCTGAACATATAGAACAGCACTTTGAATTTGTTTGACTTAAAGTCATGTTTAAAGTAGCCTGGTCTGCATTAATAAACCTTTTATGGACATTTTCTGAAACTTGGATTCTCCTCTGCCTGTTCTTGTTCCCTGTGGAGTCTCAATGACCTACACAGCTGTATTCTGTTACCTTGTTCAGCTCTGCTCCCTTAAACCATCCTCTCCTCTCCGATAAAAGCTTGCTCTTACTTTCTATGACTGAATGCACTTTCTTCTTGGTGTGACCTGCAGTATGGTGTAGGTTAAGGTATGAAATTAAGTTGGGGGAGCTGTATCCTTGCATAAGCCAGCTACTGATCTGGCCAATACCCTGCGCCATGTTGCAGCCACAAGGGGGCTTCAGCATATGGAAACGATTCGCATAAAAAGTGAACATGCGCTCCCAATGTCATGGAAACCCATCTGTGAGACATTTCACTCAAAACTACACATGTCAACCTGCTGGTGGTGCTGTAGAGTTAAAGTCCTGTCATGACGATTTATCCTCTGGGAGCCTTGAATGTCTGTTATAGCTGTCCATCGTGGCCCATTCAGTTGTTTGCCGACTTTGCTGCTGCACACACAGCGACTCTCCCTGCAGAGGATCCACCACTCACATCCAGCCATGTCTCATTGGGGCTCGGAAGGCCCTGAGTCTTAAGGGTCGTGAAGGGCCTCAGGAGGCCCCTGGTTCTTAACTGTGTACCCCTCTGTCTGGGCCAACGATAACACAGGCGGTGAGCTGGGGAATGTGCACAGGAAACCAGTGCTTCACAGCAGCAGCAGCCACGGCGGCTCTGAGCCGGGCTGAGCCGAGCTGCTGAGGACCTGGCTGGAGCACAGTCACGTTTCAGCCAGGTCTGGGGAGGGGAGGGGGGAGGCGGGGCGGTAAACCCTAACCCTACACACACACACACACACACACACACTCTGAATTTTCCCACGGGACCCTGACCGCAGTTACAGTGCAGGAAAAAGAACATGTGCATAAATACCCAGACTCATGTCCCACTTTTAGCATTACCTGTTTCACCAGATGTACAAGGGCATAGGTAGGCTTATATGTTTGCATTCATATGTCTTTCACCTGATTTTCTCCATGCACACACACACACACACACACACACACACACACACACACACACACACACACACACACACACACACACACACACACACACACACACACACACACACACACACACACACACACACACACAGTCTCATCAGCACACACTGTCTTGATCCCCTTCTTGTCCCTTGTCTCAGTGAGTCTTGACACTCCCTGTCATCCCCATCTTCCCTCTGCCAGGTGTTGTCCCTCAGACCCCCAGAGTGAAGCCAGTTAACTTTCCAGCTGTAAGCTCAAAGACAACAGTGCAAGGCATCCGAGTCTTAACACACTCTCTGCCCGAGACAGGGCTAAGACAACAACTGGAGGCATACAGCGAAGACGGTGCTCCTGGGTTAAATGGAATTCTCCCTCATGGACAAGGTTTGACCTAATTCCAGCTAAAGGACCAAACTGTGATAACACTTTCTTCCGATAGAGGGCGCCAGATATTGCAGCCTCCTCAGCTAGCTAACTATGTGCACATCGTAATATAACAGTAGTGCCAGCAGCTGCTAGGAGTCTCCACACTCCACTTCTTCCCTGTTCTTCAGGCACATTATAGTCCCACACACTTCAAGTATTCAAGGAAATATTTACTAGCTATCTATGCAAAATATGTGCGTGTTGTAGATTTTTAACAACAATTTCAACAATTCTATTTCATTGCTCTCAGCGTGACAGATATCATAATGGTGAGACAATGATCTCAGTCTCACAGTACTCACTTTTCGTACATCAACTTGTTCCCACAAGCACCAACTGTCTTACAAATTAAACCACTGACTTAAAGGATTTTCAGTTTTTGAGCTCTAACCTTTAACTGATGGAGCGATCACAACCTGTACTGACACTGGAACCGAGGGCAAATCTTATATACTTTTTCTTTTCAAAATGTTGCATTTCATGGATCTTGATAAAAAATGAGTAAATCAAACACTTAAAGCGGCTGATGTGTGTGAAATTTGGTTGACTTGGGTTGGGCAGAGGGGAGGTATATGCACTTTTGTGCTACTCTATTGTTTTCCCTGGCATGTGTTTGTATTTTACTGCACTGACATTTTGTGGAGGGGCAGTACTAGATCAAAGGAAGAAGCCATTACATTTTGGAGTGAATCCGGATAAACGGACAGATCCAGGAATATTTTTGGGGATTTCTTCAACACGGCCAGATAGGGCGTTAGCCTTATAGCAATTTCAGCAGAAAGCCGATGGCTTCATGATTTTTGTAACTGGCAGAAAATACCACATCTTCCAAGTAGTTTTACACTAAGCCAAAATATTATCAGACCAAGATGAAATCTTTGCCGATAAAATTCTGCTGTGAAAGCAACAGATAGAAAGAACAGTTGGTGTAATAAAACAAGCAGCTGTAGGTGTGTGTGCATTGGGACGTGTGTTTGTGTGCTCGGTCAAAGGAACATTTCCATCCTTCAAGGCGGGACACAAAGAGGTAAACATCCTTAAGAGGAAGTTTGATTGCCAAGCACAAAGCCAGCTACAAAGCCTCTGTCACCCACCTGTTTACAGGCTTAATTAACAGGCAAACTCCAAGTCAGATGGAGGCTATGTCATCTGTCGTGTCAGGCCGGGGGTCAGCGCCTCATAGCTTCACCCCACAAGTATTTAAGAGACCCTCAAGTCATGAAACCTCCCACTAAACCAAACAGTGCTGAGTCATGGCGTCATCGGTCGGAAAGAATGGGGCACAGTTTCAGAAACTATTGTTCTTATGAACAGAGAAATTGAGTTAAACAAAGCAAAGACAAATAACATGTAGGATTAATTTAAGTTGTTGAGGAAAACATGCTTCAGTTCGAAAAACAAGTGAAGCATGAAACCTGACAAAAAAATGTTAATGTTTTAACCACAAAAAAGACCAAAGAATCTTCCTGTGATGGAAATGTCTGGAAAACCATGTAACATTATTCATAACTCTATGAAAAGTAAGGAGAGGGAGGCTGTCTGCCCGTTACAGTCTATACTTTCAACATTCTCAACATTGTTTAATGTTCCAAATTTATTATTAGTTATTAGTCTTAAATGATTAATCGTTCATATCAATTCAGATGGTATTATTTGCTATATTGTTTATTATTAAAAATATATATTTAATGTGTTTGTATATGGTCAGAGGGTTAAGCCGGATACATTTTGTATACAAATAAATAACAGTAAATTAACTGAGTTGATGTTATTTTGAATAGTGAATATTTGATGTTAAACAAAATATTGCATTTGAATTTGTATGTTTATTTGAAGTTTTTATATGTGGTTATTTTGTAGCCTATTATCATTTAATCCCAGTTGATTGATTGTTTTTGAAAAGATATAGTCACCAGATGCTTTCATGTTTTATATTTGAAGTGGAGTGAACCCTGGATACCAAAAGGCAATATTTTTTCACAAATTAAAAAAAAATAGAAGATATTTTTAATAAATGACTAAATATAGGTTATTAAACATACTGTAATACACACTTGTATTAAGTAGCATTAGACTAAAATCAGTTCACATAAAGTGAGGTCATTATTTTGTTCTCAACATGCAGTAAAGAGGGATTAAAGTCCTTCATGCCCCTCTGGTCCAAAACCCTCCATTTGCAGATACTTACTGTTTGAGTGTGTGTGTTATTTATTTCAAGAAACATGAGTCACAGGTGTGTGAGGTCTTATTACATCATGACGAGTATCAGACACGATGAACAAAGCCAGACCGTTTCATCACAAACTATTTCAAATGGGACCATATATCTCCTCTGATATTTATGATACACACTCAGGACCAGTTTGTGCTCAGTTAAATATGACCTGAGTCAGGTTTACATGTTTGATATATGGATACTGGATAATGCTTGTGAGGTGAGAACAGAGGAGCCACACCTTCATACCTAACCTGTGCCTGGCCTTCAACCCAGCAGCCCTTACATTACTGGAGAGAGAAACCAGGTGAAGCTGAGCAGTAAAATGACTGCGTTCAGCCATCGCCCCTTTTCCCAGCTAACGGTACACCTCCCTAATGACCTGCTATTATGTACAGCTGGTGTTCAGGTCAAAGGTCACAGGTATACAGGTCTGCTTCGTGGCATTCCTCAGCAGGGGCTGCTGTCCTATTTCCTTAGCTACACTCGCTTCTGTCCCATGTTTTACGATTTGATTTATTTGTGCTTCTCTTCTTTGAGTGAGATCTCCAGTGAGAACTGGAGAGCCTTGACTGACAGATTTTCTTCAACAGAGTCGGTCAGTTCACTTTTCTTATTCACATTTCCACGGAATATTATTAGACGGTAGAAGATAAATGGAGGCTGAAAACAATGAGACAGAATTTGTCTGGCTGGACATTATTCAGCTCTGTAAAAATTAAAACATAGCTCCTGCCTGTACAGTGACATATGGTACATGCTCTCTTTTGAATTTTTCTCACCACTCAATTTTGAGGTTTATTCAACCTTCAGTAAAGAGGTTATGTTGCCATTGCTGTTCGCCTGTGTTTGCAGGATTAATGCAAATACGTGGGTCGATAAAGAACCCATTTAAGTCTGTCTCAGATCTGGACAAAGGATTCAGGATTTTTTTTCAATAACTTTCTTTAACATTGTGACAATGCAGATATCCCAGGGTCTTGGTGAAAGAAATATTCAGGGGTGTAGCCAAATATACTACGAGTGTGTGCAATGAAGTGCCGGTTGATTGAATTTTAGAAGACTGTTGGGCCTTGGCGAGGGAATGATTCATACTTTCATTATGAACAAAGCTCACAAAAAGGGCCTAAATCAGACTCATATTTCTTTCTGACTTCTCTATTCTGTCAGTGCAAACTCATGTGTTTTCTAACCAATCTTTAAAGACTCGAAAATGAATGAATCTTTTCTGAAAACGTCATGTTTTTGACAGATGTTACTAATAAATTTGTCTGGGACTATTTTCTGCCATGACACTGTCTCATAATATACAACAGTGGTCCGACTTATTGTAATTAAAGAACATGCCATCTTGTGCCAGGATGTAGCTCACGGGTGTGTTTTTAATAATGTGAGACATCAGTGGCACATTGGATCATCGGCTATGCCTTGGCTTCGAAGGATCGGCTCATTGTTGGTTCGGGTCCTTCCAAGGGATTTGCTGTCAGTAAGAAAATATACAGACTGCATTGGCAGAATAAGCCAGTCCTGTGTGTTCATGTGTTGCTCATATTGTTTAGGGCGCTCACACTAGTATTTGGAAGCAAGAAAACCTCAAATCTGGACTCCAAAAAAAAGTCAAGACTCTAAAGCAAATGGAAACCATCACTGCTTGCCATGTTGCATTCGCACACATTGTTCCTTTTAGCGCTTATTCCCAGATGAGCTTCGTTTTGCTGGGGATTTGTCTGTGTCTTAATGTGAATATGTGTTCTCATTTGCAGAACCTCTGCCCCAGATACCTTTACCTTCTTTACCCAGTCATTCTGTAACGTGTCCTTCAACACCTCGCACGGCTCCACACGTCATAGTAACCACAGGGGACAAATATTTAAATAGTTACCACTATTTTAATACACTCCATGAACTCTGCTCGCTCTGTCTTGTGAGTCCGCCTTCATCCCCAGCTGCCCCTCAGCCTTGCCCCGTTGGCTTTACAGGCTGGGACGTGCACATCTGTCTCTCCCCCCCCGCCTCAGCTCCTCATTGTCCTCCAGTGACATCATTGAATTACTCACAGGATCCCCTCTTTCATCATCATTTCTGTAATGATTATCATTATCATACCACCGTTAAGGTCTCTCGGACTGCATCATATTTGGCTAACTTCCTTTCCCTGTCCTGTGGTGATAACATGAGGGAGACAGGAGAAAACGTCAGGTTTAGGTTTTGTGAAAGCACAGGAGGTGAAGGGTGGAGAGGCTCCGGGCTACAGAGTGAATCGTTTTGAGGCCAGAGGAAAAGTGTTGCAGCTGCTGAATGGTCGTATCTCTAAAGCCGCTTGTGGACATGTACTGAACTATTAACATTTCCCGAAATTTCCCGAAGGGACTGTATGTGAGAATGCAAATATCCAACTCACTTGCTCCAGACATTTCGTCAGAGTGAGCCCATGTGAGAATTCAGCAGGAACATATCCAGAAAATGTGGACACAAAACCGAGAAAAAAGGATGCTTCAGGGTGAACAAGAGGTGTAGAAGACGTCAACTCTTTGGAATTCATACATGATGTCCTGCTTCCTGCATGCTCTACCCAGACAACACTCCTCACCTGAATGTTCTGGACACTTTCCCTTTTGTTGTGAGCACGTTTGAACTGGAGATTTTCCTGCTGTGTTCTTCATTTATAAAAATCGAACTTTGTCAAGACCCAATTTTCAGGACATTGTCCAGAGATCATGTCTGAACACGGCCTAAGAAGCAACACATGTCACAAACCACTACGGTCGTCTGTTGGATTTTTATCATAATGACATGAATAATAAATCAACTTTATCATCATCTTATCATCATTATCCGACGTCAACACTGATCTCCAGCTGCTGATTTGATTCCACCTTCCACTGCCCCACTGATTTGCCCTTTCTGCTTCGAAGTGGTTTGAAAACGGCATCTTTAACATTATCTCACGTGTCGCGAGACCAACGCTTTGTTTAAGTGGGTAACGACTGTGTTGTGTTTTTACAATGGCTCGAGCAGACCACTTACAATGATAGGAATGGTCACTCCACAGCTGCGGTCTTATCTAGCATCAGCAACGACAGGCAGGAATGTGTTGTAGCTGCTGCAGACCTGCTACATTGTTTTTCACAGCCATGCTACTTGGAAGCAGGAGGGTGGGTCTGCCACGGCTTTCCGTTATTCATTGTTTTTGCACAAATTAAACTTACAATCAACGTACTTGTCTGATGAATCTGCAGTTCTGTGGAACACCAGCAAGGGTTTATCCAGTAGGGTTTTATGTAAGGTTCAGTAAATCTGTTTGAGGAGTGACGTTTGGCTTTGACATCGCTTCTCGGATAGAGGCCAAACTGTGTACATGAATGACATATGTTATATTTCAATGTGATCACCACCAGAATATACAGCGGTGGTGTGCAGATTACTCTTTCCCTGAGCTGGCCTGCGATCTCTGCGGAGGTCTTATGTCAACAAGACTTGGGAGATTTTAAACACAGTAAAACCTCACACCTCTCAGAGAAAACCCTGGACTTGGCAATGACTCTGGCTCTTGTGTTTTTATCCCCGGTCTCATTCTCTTTCTCAGATTTTACTCTTTCTTTTTCCCAATTGATTGTGGTCTTTAAAACATTCCACATCTCATGTGTTACTTCTCCAATTAAGATACTGTCTTGGTAATTTCCTTTCCTTTCAGTTTGGTTTTGTTTCCTTTACTTGCTCCAATTTCAACTTCTTATCTCCCCTCCCCTCTGTCCTTGGTGTATTATCCCCCCTGACTTCTAAGCTCCTGACCCCTGCTGTGTGTATGAAACTTGACGGATCCTGGTCAGGAATTTGCCCTATATCAGCAGAGTTTGGGGCCCGTAGCTGTAAATCACATGACCAGTATGTGGGAATGACCATAATGAAGATGGACGGGCTGGAGAGAGAGCTGACAGTGGGAGTCGCATTCCTGAAGCCGGTCCTTCGATGGTGCTGAGTGCACACACATCCAAGCCCACTTGTATTACTATAACTACGTTAATCCTAACCTTTAACTTAATCTACAATAACCGTATTCCCAAGTGAAAGCCTTGTAGTTTGCACCTTAAACGGAAATCACAAACCCTCTCTAATCTTTCCCAAAACCTTCTCCCTTCCACACACACTATAAACATATAAACACACCAGTATACAGGGTGTGTGCCCGTCATGAGCATGTGCAGACCTGGAAAATGGGGGAGAAAGGCTGAAAGTAGAGATACTCTATTTCCCTAAGGGGGCTTCACACCTTCCCAGTTCGGTCTGGACTTTCTGACTTTTTCGGTTTAGTCCAAACTAAGGGGGGAAAGATGCCTCGGACAACGGTTCAGACACGGACCAAAATTTAGTACGACCATGGTTTGGTTAGTTTATAGAGTGACAACATCTTCTCGGATAGTTCAGACTTTCAGACCAGTTGCAGGAAGTTAAGACAACATGAAACAATATAAGCAGAAGGAGAAGTGCATCTCAGGATTTATTGTAGCCCTCACCTCCATCAAAATAAGGTTTGAAGAACGAAGATGTTCATTTTGCTGGTAGTAAAACCGAGATATTACAAAGTGAACGTGTGCCTTCATTTCCCTGTCAAACAGATGTTTTTTATTTGTAAAAAGTTAGTGAATACAAAGCTGAATTTACAACACGCCAAAGTCAGACACACACCTGCCTACAAACTAATCACTGTCGAGTACAAGTAGAAGGTAATAACAGGACGTACTGACAAAAGTCTTCAGTGGACACCTTGAGCAAAATGTAAAAACTAACCAGATCAGATGTAGACTATGTGACAAAGACATTAACCTTGGTTCAGACTTTCAGGGTTGAAAACACTCTCAATTGAAAAATATTGTTGGAAGTGTTAGGTCCACTTAAAGAAAAAACTATTTTACATTTGAGAACCAAGATATATTTGCCTGAGAATAAAATCAGAATATTACAAGAATAAAGTCAGAATTTGAGGCTCTGCCTGTCGCCTGGATTAAAATGAGGAATGTGCAGCATCTTGTTAAATCATTGGTTTGTATAGGTTTCACAAATGAAGAAATACTTACTGTTTTTTCAAATCAGTACAACACCTACTTAAGTATCAGGCATTTGAAAAGATTGGACAAGAAACTGTGTCTATTCAGAAGAAAGAACCACACAGACCACTCAGAGGAAATTGCCTCTTTTATGGAGGAGAAACTGTTTGGTACAAGTCGACTGTAAAGATATCATTAGTTACTTCTGTCAGATATCTAAATGGTTCAGTGGGTCATCCAGGTTCTCCTTGCTGGTAATTTCCCCCCAAAAAAGTTTCCCTCATTATATTATTGCTTTTTTTGTCATAAAATCATGACTTTATTTTCCTTATATTATGACCTTATTCTCATTACATTGCTGCTGGGACAGTAATTTTCAGCTGTATACATCTTAATTATCTATGATGCAGCTATAAGTTACACAGCTTTATTTATATAATAACTTACGCCAGCTCAGTCAAACAGTGCGGTGATGCTGCAGCTTTCTAACGTTGCAGAACACGATCAAACCACGAGCCTTCAACTGGTACCAGACGCCAGCGACCACGAGGGGGGGGGGGCATACACACACTTCCTCAGTGAGACCACACACCTCCGCTGTCGCATCTCAGCTCCTATCCCTCCCCACTAGCAGTGCAGAAAGACGCCAAGTTTACTCTGTGTCGAGAAACATTTCTCAAGTGTTTTTCACAGTTTTGGAGAAGCAGGAATTCAGAGAACCAATCAAAGAACCACAGACAAATGATGAGCTGGCTGCTCTGTGACCTCACAGGCTCTGGTAGGAGTTCACCGAGTCCATCTCTGACTCCGCCAGACATACAGAGGAACAAATATTGGTTCTTTCAGACCCTGGGTCTCTCCTTGGTGTTTGGCTGGCAGAGCAGACAGCTGGACTGCCACAGCACTGCCCTTAATCTTGAGAGAACCCCCCCCTCCCACCCAGAGAGCCCTGTCTGCCTGTACACCTACAGTACTGCTTTCTCCATCTGGGGGGGTCTCAGCACTTCAAAGCCCATGGGAGCTGCAGTGGGGTGACGAGCAGAGCTGAGCAGGATCACACGCGTCAATGTCAAACAAACAAACAAATTGCGGACCGGTTGTGAGCTACTCTGGATTTGAATGAGTGAGTGAGTGAGTGAGACATTATCTGCATTTTCACACACACAGTATCTTTATCTGTCCTCCTTTATCCTCATTTGAGTGGTCAATATAAACATTTCCAAAAAGGAGACACCATCATGCACATCTGCATTTCTGTAAGATGTTTACATCCTTCACCATGTGCACACTCGAAAACCCTTTAACATGCTCAGCAAAGAAATCATATTTCTTACATGTTACTTTCAGCAGTAATCTGAAGCCTTGCTCATAGACTGTGACATTGGAGGTTTCATCTTGATATCAGAAGATAACACATAGGATATTTCAAATGTCTTGAATGCAGAAGATAGATTTCACTACCAAAAGCACTTGTTCACTTTGTCGCGAAGATCATTCACTCTCAACTGTAATTTGGTCAATATTATTTACAGTAAGAAGAAGTTAAGCTTGGTGTAAACCGGGTTTCCTCATAACCTATAACTAGAAATGACTTTACTACTGTGGGTAAAGCAAGAACAAGGGCGACAGTTTCGTATAAATTTAATGTCCACATAGCCTAGAATGCAGCGTTGGACACCATAACTCCTAAAAGCCAGAGTGGGACATCACATCTTACATTATCACTGTGCCACTGCCAAGAAAACACAATATGTATACTGTATAGCATATAGAATTAGCATATCATCCAACTCTGAAACTAGCTCAGCATAAAAACTAGAAGCAAGCTTATCAAACCAGACTCTTTCTGGAGACGCTACAGTTAGCAACAGTTAGCATTAAGAATGAAAAAGGAAATACCTCGGAGCTCTGCCCTCGGGATGACGTCACACCCGAATGACCCCAGTTGATCGTAGGGTTAGGGTTACCGTGGGGGTTAGGATGGGGCTTAGTTGCAGTTGCACAGGAGCAATGTTTACGTTAGGCAACTAGCCATTGTTAGCAAAACAGACATGACGTGGCGTTCGAGTTGCAACTTCAGACTTGGGTGTTGATAATTCTGAACTCTGAGGTTTAATGGAACTCGGTTAAACTCCTAAGAGTAAAACAGACAAGATATTTGAACATAGCTGGAGATAGAGGTATTTGTCCTTCAAGGAACAGGACCACTGATGACTTACACTGACTAATGAGATAAATACGGTTAAAAATAACCTGTGTATTCATAAGAGAGGTGGAGGACATAAGTTGTATCATGATGCACACACAGCTGGTCACCTGATGCTTTCAGCCCGAACTGACCTTTAGAAAAAACAGAAAAAGAAACACTACTAGGACCACGCAGCCTTGTACTGTGTGTGTGAGCGCATGCAAACATATGTGACGGCCCCATTTGTGTATATTAGCAGTTCAGAGCGTGAAAATCCACTCATCATTTCTTCAGATCTTCCCACTTGTCACTACATATGCTCTATTCTGTGTTTCTAGACTAAACACCCCCCTCTTCCTTTTCCCTTTGTTTGTTTGTGTAAAAATCCTGGGTGGTCCATTGATACGAGCCTCTGTTGCGTGTCTCGGAGCAAGAGAGGTTTGACCCCTAAACAAATGTGTCACAGATCAACAGCATCTGTTTGTGTTGACAGTGGAGCATGACTTCAGTTTCTCATGAAGAGGATAAGACAGAGATTCTTCTGATTTGTTTTATTAGAACTTAAACAGTTTATGTTTTGTTTTTCCAGCGCAAGTGTGACTATGTCTTTCGAAGAATCTGTTTCATATGTTTGATCCCTGTCCTCCCTCTTTCTCCCACTCTTCATCCTCTTGTTTTGGTTGTGCGTCTCTGCACACACTTCACACACCTTCCCCTCCTCTGCTTTTGTCCTCACCTCTGTTATTCCCCCCCAAAAACAGCTGCAACCCAACAAGGAGGATGACAACAGCAGGAAGGACCAGCGGGATGGATGAAAGGTGGAAGGAATGCTGATAGACAGGTAGGTTAAGAGGATGTTTCAAGTATCTCAGCATCTGTTGTGCAAACCTCTAATGATCTCAGCTCAGCAGCAGCAGAGCAGAGCGAGGAGCCGGCAGGCTGCATGCTAGATGTCCTGTTCCCCCATTTGTCCCGAGTACACCTGCTTTACTGGAGTTTCCGACTCTTAAAACGCTTTTTGTGGCTTTTCCAACCCATGCACTGACAAATGCAATATGTCAGATCCACATGCACCGGTTTATAGTTACACATACACACACTCGAGTGGACGCACAGATGCCCAGTGGCCTGCTGCTGTGGTCAGGCAAATTGAGGTGAAGCATAACTTTCATGCTATTTGGCCTGATTATAAATTGGCTTAGTGGGCTGGAATGAGTCAGAAAATGAGACATTGGTTCAAAGTGTTGGAAGGAAATCATATTATGTTCAATCCTTTGGCTTTGATGATTAGTTTTCCCAAAGTTATCTTCATCTGTCCTGCAGACGGCAAGTCAACACTTATAGATAAACATCTATTCTTAGCTGACAGAGATCGAAACGTGTTTGTAATGGGAGACATCCAGTGTCCAGGTGGAGCAAATTTGTCAATTTTGCCTGCATTTATTGTTCTGGTAAAGGGTTTAGACAGAAATTTGACTTGGCCGAGCATTTTCATTTCCAGGGCTGAGCTGCCAGTTTCACATTTTATACTGGGAATCCAATGTCACAGTCGGCATTTAGTTTATCGACCTATCTGTATCGCAGCAATGAGTTATATAAAGTAGTTTTCTCTCATATATTAATTATTTCATGATATTGCTTTTTAAGTGTTTTCATATAAGTATTGTTTCAATATGTTTAGCACGGTTCATACAGAGATTAATAAATGTAAGCCTACTTGTGGATACTCTCTTGGACATTAAATAGCTCAGGTTTGTTAAAAAAGTCGCCATATTTGTTGCCAGGTACTAGTTTGAATGAAAATTGTGTATGGAAACTCAGTAGATTCAGGGGAAGAAGTGCGACACTGCCTGTAAATGAACTCTGATGACGTAACTTAAACATTTGCACCAAATCCTTTTGAAAGAGCAATTGCCAAAAGAGAAGGTCCAATACTCGAACGGCCAACCAATGGTATAACCTCACCACTCAGTCATGTGGCATTCATCTGACCAATGGCAGAGCTTCATCACAGTCAGTCAGCGGCAGACGTCATATGGCTCTGCGTTTGCAGTCCAGTAGACAAAAGGCAACACGCCGTCACCAGGAGAGGTTTGTTGCTTCCTCCTTATGAAACACTTCCATTTGTTCTCAGTCAGGTTCTCAATGATGGTGTCTTTGAAGCTGTTTTAGGTGAATAAAGAAAACTTGTCTTAACCTGTTGCGTCAACTGTGCGATGTTTGAAGCTTTTTGAGAACGACTCGTCCAAAAAACGTCAGCTAATACATTGCACTTTTTGTGATCCTCAGTATACTTTTGCATAAGACGCAATTTCACCCTAGGCTGAGTCTATGAAGAACTAATACTCAAGGGTAGAGAAGTCCGTGATAAACTTGAACCAAGAGGTGCAGTGTGAAATCCAAGACCTTGTCACAGACGGGATGACAGTAGGACGCGACAACTAACGTCTGGACTATGATTGTTTCCTCCACGTCTTCTACATACAGAATCCTCTTTGATTAAATCTTCTTTTAAATGTTAAAATGTTGAAATTTGAGTATTTTAACCTAAGACCACAATAAATCTTAGCTCATACACCTATATATGTATCTCAGCATCATGGTTCGACTGGAATCGAAATGGAAAGTTTATGAAAATCGTGCTGAAGTGAAAGGATTTAAAGAGGAGGGGAGGAAAGACATATCAAGGTTGTTACACTTTGCTCTTGACAGATTGCTCTGTAATCCAGACACCATTTCCGATGCTGCCCATCCCCCCCATCCCCCCATCCCCAAGAGCCAATGAAAGAAAGAGGATATGGCTCCATTTTTCACCCTTTTCCTTTTTGTGTAAGCCAGTTTGGAGGACCACACCTCAGTACGGGCAGCCTCAAACTCACCGCAGAGGCAAGGGTTGGGGGAAATTCTTGGTGGGTTTTATTAGCTGAGCTTATTTATTGAATAGGATTACTGTAAAGTAGGTTGCACAGGCTTTTGATGCAATCCCACCGCACTCACATGACTTGTCTACAGTATAGCTGCATTCTTGGGTAGACTGTGAACAAGAAAAAAGATTAAAATTCATTCATTTTAGAAACATTATGCTGCTTTCAGACATGTTCCTGAAATTATTATAAAGGATCTCCTGCAAGGCCCCTGGTATAATCTCCAAAGAATGTCCGAGCGAGTGTCTGAAGGATTGACAGCTCACACGTATTAGATGAAGATGTCAAATTGGAGGGACTACGGGAAACAAAAGCTTTTGGTGATAAAAGCTGACACTGGGGTCGAAGTGCTGTGAACAAACAACTTTTTATGCAACAGAATTTGTATGTCATGTCCTGCCTCCTGCCTCCTTCCTGCTCTACTCAGGGGCCACACCTCAACTGAGTTTTCCGGATATTTTCCTGTTGTTGAAAATCCGTCTGACCCGGATAATCTCCTGCTGCCTTCTTCATATGTGAAAGTTGAACCTCTGGATATTTTCCAGAGTTAATGATGAACCGTCATGGCTTTGAATCACTGAACATGCATGATGGGTTTTCGGAGAGAAGTGGTTTTGTGGTAAGGACACAGGAAGGAGGTCTTAAAGGGCGGATAAAAGGAAAAAACCTGGGAGCCTTTTTAGATGTCGTCCTTCTTGGATATGAGAATGGCAGATGGTTTATGAAAGCAATATAACGAACAGTGAGGATTTATTTCCATACCAATAATACCACAACCTTGATCTACATTACTCAATAACTGACCATCCATCTGTCCTACTGTCAGCTTTTGTCTGTTTAAAGTTATACTTCAAAATTAAAAGAATGTGTTTACTGGCTTGGATACCAAACTCTTTTTGTTTAAATTCAACTCTTTATTTACATTACATGTAACTGTCATTTCAACATGATGTTATAAATGTGGCATAAACCCTCTGATAATGGAAACAGGTCGGTCACAGTTGCCACACCGTGCATGTGGCTGAGGGAAACCACAGCACTCCAGCGTCGCCTCTCTTTGGAGTCTCAACTTTACAGCTGGAGCGAGAAATGACCTCCCCTCGTCCAATTCCCAGCTCTCAAGGTCTGAACAGGAAATAGGGGGAACACCCCCCCCCCCCCACACACACACACACACCGCCCACCCCCTCACACTTACAGCTCTCCCAAAGAGAAAGAATCAACGCAACAGAAAAGTATGGAGCCCAGACCTGAAAGATTGTTTGAAAAAAATACAGGTTCGTCTGTGGATGTAAGACACATAATATTAGTAACACGAGCGATCATGAGATACAAATTTAGCTATAACTGATGTTGTGAATTTGAAGTCTGTGAATTCCAGCCGTTGTTTGGATTCCTCTGAGCGAGAATGTTTTATGCTTCTTTGAAAATACAAAAGTCACTGCGCACATCTGAAAACCATTAGTCCCTCAAACTTTTAGCAAGCAGTCTGAGGATTCTTTCCGCTCTCTTGGAAGCTTGTTGCATTTCTCTCCTTGCCTCTTTTGACTTTTCACTTCTTTCTGTTTCAGGGGCTCCAACCTTTGAATTTTGCAGTTACAAGGGTTATGGAATTTCACAACTCTCCTCCTGAAGCTTTTGCTCCATGGCCCACTAAAACCAGAGTCTGCCATAAACCTCTCTCCATCCATCTCCCCTCTGTATGTTTTAACAGTCATTTAACCATGGCCAAACGAGCTGTGCAGAGTTACAATGTGCTCGGTCACTGGAGACCAACATCACGTGTACATGGGTCCGCCTCTTCCTCCTCTGGTTCCCACAAAGCAGGCAGGGAACATGTGAGGCAGGTCTTCCCTCCACCTCCTCCTCATCCTCAGCAGTCTAACCTTGCATGAAAGGACCAATGTGTTTGTGTGCCATTTTATGAGATCACATATTCTCATCCCCTCTGAACACTGCCATTCTTTGTCTCCACTCGTGTTAAACTTTGAAGTTCTACATTCCTCTCCCACTGCATCACTGGGGCAGCACAGCTGCACAGGTCTTTACAAAGAGCACTGCAGGTATGGTGAGGCAAGAAATGCCTACCATGTAAGCAAATGATGGAAAGTAAGATGGAAGAAGTCAGGTATGGTTGGAGCTGTGACAGAGGGAAGGGGGGAGGGTTGTACAGAGGGAAAACTATCTATCTATCTATCTATCTATCTATCTATCTATCTATCTATCTATCTATCTATCTATCTATCTATCTATCTATCTATCTATCTATCTATCTATCTATCTATCTATCTATCTATCTATCTATCTATCTATCTATCTATCTATCTATCTATCTATCTATCTATCTATCTATCTATCTATCTATCTATCTATCTATCTATCTATCTATCTATCTATCTATCTATCTATCTATCTATCTATCTATCTATCTATCTATCTATCTATCTATCTATCTATCTATCTATCTATCTATCTATCTATCTATCTATCTATCTATCTATCTATCTATCTATCTATCTATCTATCTATCTATCTATCTATCTATCTATCTATCTATCTATATATCTATATATCTATATATCTATCTATCTATCTAGATCTGTCTGTCTGTCTGTCAGTTTCTATCTGTCTCTGTTTTCCACTTACAGACGGCGTACATGTACATGTTCGTTTGTTTGTTTCTTTATGTGTGTGGTGCAGCGATCATATTTCCATCCATCCAGGAAAAAAACCACCGGCTGACCACAGGATTTCCAGCTGAGACCATCTCTAGACCCAGCCACACTCCACCCTGACCCCACAGACCTCCAACCACAAACCCCAAGACCATGATGACACTACAAAACCAACCGCCGAACCCCCAGCCCCGCCTTACCATGTAAATATACACATACACACCGACACTATGTATGCACACACACATCTCCACGCTCTCGTGACCTTAAGGTTACCCTCTGCCAAAACATATGACGAGCTCCAGACCTGGCGTGTGAATAAATCCAGTGTGGAATAGTGGGAACCATTACAGCCAGCGATGCAACAGGATCTCTGATTTCCTTGCTTCGATGCTTCAATTAATCACATTAGTGCTTCATTTAACTAAAACCGATTGGTCTTCCAATGTCTCTCTTTTTTTAACCCTGCAAATTCAAGCATGTTTTCCCTAAAGTGTGAAACTTTTCTCCTTCTCATATCGTAGTTTTAACACATCAATGCCACTAATACTTCTCATCTTTTTGTAGATACATGGTAAAGATACGCAAGGTCCACTGAAAGCTGATTCACCACTTTCACATATCGCAACTGGAATGGCACGAAATAGAGTTCTCCACCAAGGCCCAAAATTTGCCTTAAATTCATTCAAGCCACACCAAGTCTATATCCATTAAATTGTTCCCTGGGAAAATTGGTTAAAACATGGAGACGCTCCTATCTCACAATGTTAAAGATAATGAAAAGAATCTTTCAACCAAGGTTTGTGAATATCCCTCCTGTTATTTTTGTGCAATCCTGCTCAATAAAAGAAAAACAAATAAACACAGATGAAAACATGACCCTGTCGGGGGAAGCAATGAATTAACAATAGCTGTATTTTCGATGTGTTTGTTAAAATCATTTTTCAAACTAAAAATATACAATTTCTGTATCAAGTGATATATTTTACATCATGAATGGGAATATACTGCATATATATATGAGAAAAATGTAAAAAAAACGAACAAATTATGCAGACAAATTTGAATCTTTCACCATAAACTCTTCCAGTCCTGTCTTCAGTGAACCACATGTGCGATGGTTCACCACTATATGGGCAGCAGTACAGTATGACTAATACTGGCCATGCATCTGTCCCTGCTGAGAGGCTGTCATGGAAGTGATTTGGCTCAGTGATGTCTCTCCTGGCTGGGGCTGAAGACAGTCTGGAAGCCCCGACCTGCCAGGCACTGGAGGTCTCGCCTGGTTCTCTCTTCCAGCACTGGGGGAGATCAGGCATCGCTTTAGGAATTCAACTTCAAGTGTTGACTAAAGGACAGATAATTTTCATTTGCATACACTCACACGCAAAAAACAAGCAGACATCGCATTCCAGTGTATCCTTCTCCTTATCTGTTAGTGATACTCATAATCAAAGCTGACACATGGAGTTAGACCGGGGATATCAAGGATAGACAGGTTTCATGCATGTGTGCGAATGTGAAAGTGTGTAACGACGTGTTCATGTGAGGACAATCCAACTCTCTGCTGGTTTCTTGCGACTGAGCGTTCCTGCTCCAACAGGGCCTGGCACATGCAATAATAATGTATTCTGGTCCATGTAAAACAAATAGCCTTCTTTTAATCCATGTGAGACCGAGTAGTCAACGCAACTGTCGCCACAAGTCTCACTAGAACTAATTTTTACAAAGTACTAGGCCTGACAATACAACTAGGTATCTTGACAACACATGTTCGTGTCGCATGTTTGCACTTTCGAGCGTGTCGCGAGCCAAACCTCCGAACGTGAGTCCAGCACACGAAAGCAAAAGAACTTCTTCTACTGTAATGACCCCGATCGGAAAAAATCGGTGACATCACCAGCACACGCTGCCATTGGCTCCACACACGGCTCCTCGACCCACTTGTGTTCACCAGAGGTCGACATGTGCGTCTGTGTGTGTGAGTGTTTACATATGTGTATACAAATGTATGGACTGGTAAGACAAGAGATGGGAGACAAGTAAGAGGAAGAGCGCAAGGAGAAAAGAGAGAGAGGGGAGGGCTAGTAAAAGTATTTCCCCGGGCTCTGAACACACAATACACACAGACAGTGGTGTGTTTTCACTGTAGCCAGATCACTGCATGGCAAAATGTGGTTCTGTTTAGAGGGCTGAGGGAGGGACTGCTGGGAGAGAGAGGGAGGAAAGAGAGAAAGGACACACTCGCGCACACACACACACACACACACAAATACATGGGCTTGAAACTCCTAGAGGGTCAGATTCTTTGTTCACATTTATCCCGTCTTCCACGGTGTCAGTGTGAGACTGTGAGACTCCTTCAGAGCTTCTGCAGCACACCACAAATCCTCCTGTATGACTCTGCTGCATGTTGAAGGCTGGTCATACACTGGGATGGAGTGAGAGCGGGTACAAACGTGTGTTTGGTTGGGTTTTGACGTGTGTGTGTGTGTGTGTGTGTGTGTGTTTGTGCATGTGTGTGTGTGTGTGTGTGTGTGTGTGTATGTGTGTGTGTGTGTGTGTGTGTCCATGTATCAATACTAAAATCTGCTTTAATGGGAATCTACTTGGTCAGTTTCAGTGCTTTTTAAATACTGTGGTGGACTCAAAGCTGAACTTTCATTTATCGGTGAGCACAATGTGGAAATGTTCAAGTTTCCAAGTGAAATTTGAATGAATCTCTTGATAATTAGATGTGGCTTTACGTCATCTCTTCTCCGGAAATCCTAATCCACGCATTCATTTGGGTAAATCAAAATCATGCCTCGACAAAAAGCATGAAGCAGCTGGTTGCAATTACCCAACTTTTAAAAATCGTTGTCCTGAAAACTGAAAAAGGCAGTAATCTCAGCTCTATGTCGACGCATCAGATGATGTCAGGGAGGATAAATAAGACGATATCCAGGTAGCTCTCAGGTCTGTTTGTGTAAAAAAGTATTTAGGACCCGTGTGTGTGTGTGTGAGACAGTTGAAGAGTCCCTGTCCTCAGCACACTACTGTTGTCCCCCAAAGACGAGTCTATTTCCGATGACAAACAAGTCTCCACTCTGACAACAGAGGTTCTTCTTATGTAGTAGATGTCTCTACACAGACCCCATCGGACTCGGAATACGCCAGAACAAGGTTAGAAATTAAGGTGCGCTAAAAACAGTAGAAGCAGCAACGATACATTTGCTCTATACCACTTTTGCTTTCTCATTTTGTTCAAATAGAAAACAAGGCCCTCCCCTGTAGATCCACACTGTACTATTCTTGTTGAGAGCGGTGAAACCAGCACAGTGGGTAGCAGCATCTGAGATGTGCTCAGCTGTCCTCACCCATATACCACCCAGATGGCCACTCGCAATGTTAACTTCCTATCAGCACTTGTGGCAACAAAGCACAAGGATGTGTCAATCACATGCAGCGGTGGGCCCAGGCAGTAAATAGCAGAGGACTATTTGAATAGCAAGCGTAAATTTGACACGATGTGACGGGGTAACGCACTCTCTAGGCTTTGCCACTTCATTTACCAAATCAACTAAGACTTGAATTGTGTAGTGAACAATACAGTTAAAATACAACAACAAAGTAAAATGCAGTAATACAAAATAAAAAGATTAAATGACTAAGCTAGAATAAGACATGCTAAAAAATAAATTAATTTTCTATTATATATTTTGAGTCCTGAAGTTATGGAATAAGACGTTGCTCTTAATTTCAACTAACCCGTTAAATACTTGTATATTTCTTAAACTACCAGCATGAGATGGATCATGTTAATTTCCCTGTTGATTTTCAACTGTTGGCTCTTTTCACCTCAGCCTCATGTTAATGCAAATGCCACTTAGCAGCCACCAGAGATCATTTACTTTAGTGTCATCACTCAGGAAGCCTGAGAGAGTGTTTTTCTTCGTTTTTTTGGGGATGATAGTGAAGCCATGTTAGCCTCAGTGTGAAGAGTTAGCTGCCTTGGCCCCTGTTATAACAACTCTAGGAGTCTTGAGGAATGTGGGTTTGTCCTGCAGTCCGTTCCTACCCCCTCTCTCCCCCCTCTCTCTCTCTCTCCCTGTGTCCCCTCCCCTCTCTCCCAAACAGGGCAATTCCCTAACTTTTCTGTTTTTCTCACAAGGCTATAGTTAAATATTCCATTCTGGGGAAACATATCCTGTCTCATATTCCGACTCGGGGCTCCTCGACGCCAAGGCACTCCAATTGTTGCAAGGTACCGTGCGCATTACTGATCTCCTGACACTTAACCATCGACTTATCAATGGGTTTGATGGTGACTATTGTTTCAGAAGTCCGTTGTTTCACGGGGAATTATCTCTTCATGCATGTCTGTTGCTTGGCTGCACGTTGAACACGCAGCGAGGTGGATGATGAGCTCCACATGTGTTCCCGTGCGCGTCCATGCGCGTAGTTTGCACTTTTTACCGGCTTCTTTGAGAGGAAACTGCGTGAAAAAAACAGGCTGGTCACGTTCTTCTGTCTGACGTTCCCATAGTTTGGGGTGAGATTATTTCCTGGCGAGTGAAGCGGAGTCTCCTCTTTCAAAGAAATACAAAAAAGCGCACCAACCAAATTTTTGCCATCTTTGATTAACTCGCGTTTCTGCGCACAGGAGCTGATGTTGCGCTTCTTTTCCTCCATTCATAAAGTTGTGGTGACAAGCAGAGCTCGTGTCTTCGCTGCAGTGTTGTGGAAAAAAGACCAATTTGTCTTTATGTCAACTTGAAAAAGTTGTGTAAGTAGAAGTGGCTCTTGAAGAGGGTCTGTGCTGGGATCCACAGACACTCTGTGTGTTTTTTGCGTCTGATATGACCCTTAATAGGAATCTACTGATTTAAATTTTATAGTAAATATTCTGTTATTTACATGCTCCATTGTGCAGAGGATTCTTTGATAATGCAGGATGGATGGAAACGTTACTTTGACAGAACCCTCAGAGGGAGAAGTCTCCTACTCCTTAATTGATCAGGCATTTCTTTTGTTCACCATGGAGTTTGCCTCCATCTACTTCGCTTCCTTCAAGCAGCTTCAACCCAAGCTTTTACTTGTCATGATTGAATGGGGAAAATGTGTGTTTTTATATAGAACTTGTCCTTAAAGGAGAATGTGTAGATATCAAAATAAAAAGATTTATTAAGGGGTGAATTAAGCCATCACAAAGTAGTTGTTCCAGTCATATATTTTTAATACAGTTGTTTTGGTTTGAATTAAATGGGGAAAATGATTTGTGGAGTCGCTAGAATGGCCCTCAGTAGAGTGCATACCTCCACAAGGCCCAACAGTCCTTTTAAATTCAGTCAAGCTGCACCACGGACTCGTAGACATCAATCCCCTAAATGTGCCAGATTTTTTTCATCAAGATCCATGAATCATTGCCCGGGAAATTGGTGACAATGTTGTAAAAAAAAACTTTCTGTCAATGTTAAAGAAAGTAAAATAAGAGAACCTGGATTCGCCCAAACGGTTTATGGGTTTTTTGCCTGACCCATACCCCACCCTTCCACCAAGTTTCATGGAAATCCATCCTGTCATTTTGTTCACAAACAGACAAATGGATAGTGGTGAAAACGTAACCTCCATGGGGGAGTTAGTTATGTACACTTATGCTCACGTTCATCTCTTCCTGTCTGGATCATTCTCCTCCTCTCTGCGTGCTATATAGAGTCTACTCTAGCTCCCATTTCCTTTAAAATTCATCTCAGTCTGTGTGATGAGCACAGGGCCATATATTTTTTTTCTTTTCCTTTATTTGTCCAGCCCAGCTAATATGGTGAGACCCATGACTGGAGGACTGAGGGTTGGAGGGCTGGGTCTGCTGAGGTTATATATCACCAGGGGCCCACAGTTCACTCTTAAACCTGAAGTCTATAATGAGGTGGAGAAGAGAAAATAAACCTCACGGCGGTCCAACCCAGCTGGACCCTGGATGTTTCTCAATCTAATATACGTTAATGCAGCTTGGCCCGGCTTGTAAGACTTAGTGTATGCTCAGTATGGAGTTAGAAAATGTGAAATAATTAGATTTAGAAATCCATATTGTACATTAAACTGCAGTGGGGGGTGACTCTTGTGTGTTTAGGATCAGTAACTGATCTGGGAGGTATGATTGAGAGAGAGTCATTTGAGCTACTTGATTATCTTTACATCACCATTTAACTCTTACTTAACTCTCACTCTTGTCCTTTTGACCAGCCTCCATCGAGTCTGTCTCTCTGGCGCCCTCTAGGCAACAGCTATGATTTAAGGCAGTGAGTTACAACTTTTTTGTGTGACCTTTTCCATCAAAGATATGACCTCTTGACACAGTTTGCACATATTACATATTTAGAGTTTTTCACAGCAAAAAACAACTTAAGAGAAAATATGAAGTAAAACTAAAATAAATGTTGCTTCTTATAACCCCTGATATTTATCTTCTTATATTTCCAGGGGTTTGACCACCAGTGTGCGTTTCCAAATATATATATTTTTATAATATATATGATGTTTTTATGGTATATCTACGATCCTTATTATTATCCAATTTAGTGACGATAAACAATTATCATTTAGCCAACAGCATTGCATCGTAGACACCGAACATGTCTATCTAGTCAGTTTATGACTTTTTCGTCTCTAGTCTGCCGTCGATGCACGCAGTATTTGTTGTCTGCAGTGATAACCACTTGTGAGACATGCTTTGAAGTGTAGTACAGTGAAAACAGATTGCTGGAAATTGGGATTTAAGTGTCTCATCGCTTGTTCGTCTTTATTCACGAACAGCTCATATGTTTCCTCTTTTCTCGATATAACCACCGCTGGTATGGTGTGTGCTTCTCACAGGGTTTTTCAAATTGGAGGATGTGTGAGGGTGATTTGAGCTGCATAAGGGGTAAAATCAATTTGATCCATAACATCAGTGATTTCCAACCAGAGGTACCTGTGGCCCAGTGGGGAACTTCTGCCAGGAACTAAATTTGGCAATCAAACCGAGTCAGTACACGTCAATGGTGCAACTGAGAATGTTTTGAAAAGTTTAGATTGTTAGCTAAAAGTAACATAGTTTCATAACTAAGTTACGTAGTAGGATTCACAGTTTTTGCTTCAAATTGGCGTAAATCTATTGATTAATGGTTAAAACTTTCAACTTCTGTCACTCCAATCCAAGTCCAAACTTCACTTTACCAAGGCGCACGACAAACTGTTAAAGTAGCCACTCTGCTATCATTAATGATGCTAATAACCCACTTGACAAGGCTATGGTGAAACTTATCGCAGAAATGTTTTCTCTTTCAGTCTAAGTCCAATAAAGGTTTTGTGTGTTTCTTAACTTTTAACTCCTCTCTTCCTCCGTCTACAGCCCCTACTCTGGCGTGCACAACAGGATTGGATCCAGGTCTCGATCCCTCTGCTCAGCCTGGGTCCGAACAGTGATCAGAGAGTCAGAGAGTAAGTGTTAACACGGAGGCGCTGCCGGGCGGAGGGATAGCCAGGCGGACCAATGGGATCAGGGAATCTGGCTCAGATGCTGCTGCGATGGGCGGCGGTGTGTCTTGCGGCGGTTCATGTGGCGTCTGAACAAACTGGGAATGGACAATATCCAGCGACCCGCGTGACCAGCCCCGTGGACCAGAGAGAGGCGCAGCGGGTCCGACGCCGCGGCCAGGAGACTCTAAGAGGGTAGGGCTCTGTCTTTGTCAAAACCCTAACAAACAGCACTGCAGTTTGGTATTGATTAGGTTCATATTATACTGCGGAAGTATTCATAAGAGGAAGGCTGAAATGAGGAGAAGTGCCAGAGGTGGGACCAAGTAAGTCTCAAGTCTTTGCCCTCAAGTCCCGAGTCAAGTCCCAAGTCAAGACAGGCAAGTCCCGAGTCAAGTCCAAAGTCAAGACTGACAAGTCTCAAGTCAAGTCCAAGTCCTGCAGTTTGAGTTTCGAGTCCTTTCAAGTCCTTTTGATCACAGAGTAATAATATATTTACACAGATCATGTATGCTTTTAAAATCTTTATTTATTTATTTATTAAAACTTGCGGGAGCTCCTATGCAGTCCAAAAACAGTTATTTTTAATTAAAGGAGATCTTTACAAATTTAAGTGCAATGACATTAAACATGTCAAACATTAAACATTTAACATGTCAACACAACATTTAAGAACTTTTGGGAGGACATGTCAAGACATGAACCACATGACAGCTAAAATAAAAAGTTAAAGTGCCGCTGTCCCACTGTATATTTAAACTTTTGGTTAAACTTTGGTCCATCTTTCGAGCACTAGTCTACAAACATCTTGTTGAGTTTGAGCAGCAGCTGATTTTCAAGGTGAGTAGAGCTCATCCGGGTTCACTTTGCAGTGAACAGCAATCCAGCACAGCTGAAGAGTCACCCGCAGGCGGCCGAGGCAGGTAGGCCAGTAGGCTATTGAGTTTCAGGCAGTGTTGTCCATGAACGCATTCATTGAACATGTTCATTTTTATGAGAACGTTGAACTAAACGCAACTTAATGACAAATAATGAATTTGAACGGTAAACACATTCATATTATCTGAGGTCAAGCTGAAACGTTACGTAATGTTTTCCTTCTCCTGAGGAGAGACGCTGTCTAAAACGAATGCTTGCACCATGTCGTTGTGATCGTTGTTGTGTTTATTTGAAATGAAATGCAGTCTTACAGGGCAAAATACCGCCTGAAAGTTGCAATTCCGTTTTTCAACTTTTTTTTGTTGAGGGGCCCTAGCATATTTGGGGCTCTTGCATAGAGCCCCAAATATGCTAGGGCCGCCCCTGTGTAGCGCAGTGATTCTCTGTATGGTGCACCCCCCCACCGGTGCGGCGCGGAGGCATAACAGGCGCGCGACCGGGAGGAGAGAATGCGAGGCGGATCTAATATTATAGCCGAACTAATGTTTTGACGTCCGCATCTCTTTAACGGCGGAGCAGTAAACAAATCGCTCTTTCGCCGTAGCCAGGGGTCTGCACCCCGCGGCTCTGCAGCCCCTCCGCAGTGGATCCCTGTGCAGTGTTGTGCATGTCGCGCATATTTTTCACGAACAGTGAACTTTACGATCAGTTTTCATATGTTGAACGTGCACGTTAGGGAACGTCATCCACTCTATGCAGCATCTACCACTGCAGTGAGAATTGCCTTGCGTTTCATTACTTTACACCCGTGACGCACACATACAACATGAAAGATACAGAGCGTTCCTTAATAACATACTTTTAATCTTTGGGTTTTGGGGAAAGGAGCAAGTCTTATCAAGTCAAAAGGCTCAAGTCCAAGTGAAGTCACGAGTCATTGATGTCCAAGTCCAAGTCGAGTTGCAAGTCTCTTTACATTTTGTCAAGTCGAGTCTAAAGTCATCAAATTCATGACTCGAGTCTGACTCGAGTCCAAGTCATGTGACTCGAGTCCACACCTCTGAGAAGTGCATTAAGTTTGGTTTTGCATACACAACTCAGAACATTTGTTGCTTTATCCGGAGAAGAAGGATTTTAAATATAAATGACTTTCCCCTCTCTGCTTTCCTGGCAGCTCTCTCTCAAACTGCTGTGCTCTCTGGGCTGTAGCCAAGCTCGCCTTATACCAAATTATGCTGCTGAATACTACCACATTGTTTTCACAAAAACAACACATGTTCAACCTTAAACAGGCCGCTTCGCCACACAGAGATCTCCCAGTCTGTTTACAGCAATTTGGCATTTTACATGGGAAAAGGGAGGAAAGAAGCAGCATCCTATACATCCCACGAAGAGATGATGAGAGAAAAGCATGACCCAAAGTCTCCAATGGGGATTACTTAAGCTGGAGAAAGTAGTTCAGGACGGCTGAGAGCAGTTTTCTGGCCCCCTGCTGTCCGTAGTGGAACCAAAAGATGGGGAGAACCATGTATGTGTGTGTGTGTGTGTGTGTGTGGGTACATATGAACATACATGTGTATGTTTTTAAAGGTGTTGTTTATTTGAGTGTCCATATGTGGGGAGTATCCAGTGAAATGAGCACCAGGGATCACATCACCTCTCACCAGCTGCAACCTCCCCCATCCCTGCCTCCCCCCTGCGTCCCCTCTCTCTCTCTCTCTCTCACCAGCTGCCGTCCAGCTCTTTCACTAAACACCATGAATTTGGGTGTGGGATGCATGTCAGTGTGCAGCTACGACTTTTTCACTGTATATTTCGCTACAAAACAAAGAGTGTTTTGTTGGGGCCCCCGTTTTCAGTGTCGGCATCAGTTATTCCAATCATACTCCCATATGTCCCAGCTTACGGCTCCCCCAGTGCCAAGCCACAGGAAATGAGGTATTCGTATCACCCTGGGGTGGAGGGGGGTATGAAAAGGGGCAGTTGTTTCATTGCTGTAGGTGACGAAGCAGCAGAACAAGAGTTAAAGAAAAGTATAAAGGAAAGGTGAAGGAAATACGGAAACGGAGGTGGAAGTTTGCTAGTGATAGTGACAAATAACCAAACCCTGTGAATTGTGTTCAGTTTTGGCTTATTGCTCATGCACGCTAAAGCCCATGTAGAGTCTAGAGCTGGTGTTTTTTCTCCAAACATGCTCAGGGAGGGTTCCTGCTGCGTAGTGGAAATAGATTTGACTGCCTCATTTTGCTTACTATGGAAGTCCATGTTGAATAAAGAAAATAGTCCTCATTGAGACATTATTCTAAAGAAGATGTTTTATAGAAGAGACTGAGCGAGCATGGAAGCCCTTTATCATTTACTGTTCACAGCCACCATTATCCTGTCTGCTGCATCAAGCGCTCACCGCACCACAATTGAGGCGATTGCCGTTCAACTGGTTACACTAAATGCGTGATCTGACTAAGCAATAATTCACATTCACAGTTTGTCAAACAGGCAGTCAAGTGAGCGGCCAGAGGAGGGAGAGCAAAGAGAAACCAGGAGACTTTGCACAATAGAGTATTATTCCCATCGAATAGTGTGTGGTTTCATGAGAACAAGAAACAAAGGCCTGCAGACTTTTTCCATTACATTGTTAAAAGTTCTGGAAACACTACTACTGTGTTCGGAATGAAATGCTCATGCAATGATCGTGTTTGTGCACCGAAGTAAGGAGGTGATCAGGATCTTCGAAAATCAGGGGATATGTTAAACAGGACGGGCTCCGGGCCAAGATGAGTGCCCCCGAACTGAAACTGTTTGACATCCTTTTTGATTATTTTCATTGGATTTCTAGGTGTTGCCTCGTAACTGTCACTTGAATTATCCGGAGATTTTTCAAGCGACCTCCCCTGTGCTGTTGCACTCAGGCCAGAGCAAACAAATCTAATGTGTTGAATTTGTTTTCAGTTACCGTTTGAGCGTCACTTGCTGAAAACGATCACAGCTCAAGTGAATTTGGGTAAAATTAGTCATCTAACCACCGCTGTGCTGAAGCCTCAGGGGTACGAAATCCCTTTTGCAATGACTAAGTTAAGTGTTGTGGTTGTTGATAAACCTTTGTGTGGTGTGGGCCAAAAGTGTCGTACACAGTGAATTGGACTGTTCATGACAACTAACTAACAACATGCAAAACCCAATGCTTGTGTCTTAATGAAATGCTTTCAGCGAAGAGCTTGTCTTCTCTACTGCTGTAATTTCTGATCTCATACTTCCCCCCTCCGTTTTCAAGAAATATATATACATATATGTATAAGATGTTTACAAAGTATCTCTGTCCAAATAAAGAAGAACACAAAAATGCGTAACATCCCAGTAGTTGCCGATAAAGTCTTAATACGTTAAATACCCGAGAAGAACTCTGTGTTCTGAGTAATAATGGTCAGTGCAGAAGCCTGTGAATGCTGGTAATGTTGTGCTGTAATGAAAATGTAATTAACTTGTAATTTGACCAAGCAGTGCTAACCAAGCATGGCGAATATGGTTATCTAGTCACCATTGTTGTTGTTGTTTCTGGCAACAGGCTCAAGCAACAGTTGGCGTGCACAAAGTAGGACGTGACGTCATTGTTTTCCATGCGCTCCCTTTCTCATGTACACACAGAAGCCGGAGGTTTAGTGACCTTAAAACGCCGTTTGCATGTGGACCAGGTTTCGTTTTTGTGCTAAATATCCGCAATTGTGTGTACAAGGTGCAAGAGTTGCACCAGTCCCAGTGGACTTTCAGTAAGTCAGTATGGTTTCCACAGATTCTCTTTGTGGGAGATGGAGGGAGGTTATTTTAATGATGCCCATTACACTGGCCTTGGGCTGTGGTGTAGTGTTTATTTGCTGGCTGGAGCTCCGTATCCCCTGCTCTGTCTCTGGTCGTGCCTGGTCTTATGCTGACTGACTCTGATTTATTGGCTCCCACACTACCGGCTGGCACAAGTCCACTCCAGGGCAGCATCTGATCAGAGTTGAGCCTGGCGGGCTGCAGCGTCTGCTCTACTCGATGGATGATTGAGCGTCTGGTTGGTAGAGAAAGAGAAGGAAAGAGTGAGGCAGAGATGGCGAGCTTTTGATTTCTCTTATTTTCTTTCTAATGTCAGAGTTAAAAATTCATAGGTTAATCTCTCGTGTTGAAGAGTCCAGCCAAGTTTTTTCCCCCCGTTCCAGCCACCCACCTTATTAACTTGGCCCTGCTTGGCTCTGTTGAGGAGAGGCGTGTTTTTGGATGCTGGCTCCCTTGACTGACAGTCAGACCCGAAGCAGAGAATCACATACGGTTGCTCCAGTCCCCTCCAGTTTAACGTCAATACCACCCCAATGGTCAGGATACGATCCTCTATTTATAGTCTGGCCTTGGCATGTGCATACTTTTGAAAGGGAAAAGCATTTCTCTGTTTTTCACAAGTCACAGGACAAACTTCCTTAACTCAGAGTGCTTTGAGGACAAGGAAAGGAATTAAGAGCCCCAAAATAGCTGGGGTGGAATTTATAGTTGGGACACGTGAAGAATCGCCAGCTTCTCGATTTCTCTTTTATGTGCATTAGGTTCCATTTTAGTTTTTTTATGTGTCTGTGCTTTATACTTACTGTACGTGCAGGGTAAGGCTGAGCAGTAAAGGCAGGATTAGATGGGACCACTGATTGGCATGTGGTCTGTGAATAAAGTGGTTTCTGTTTAATGTCAGGCTGGATAAAAAAAAAAGGGCTTCACCATCGGTTTACTTCCCACATTTGACGCTGCCACACACATCGACGCGCACACAAAACAAACACATGAAGGCATCGCACCAGCTTATTTATGTTCAGAGCTGTGTTCGATTTACAATTATTTCTGTTGCCGATCACAAACAATATTATCTCCGCCACAAATCACCCGAGTCAAGAGAGGTCTCTGCGTTCATCACATGTATTTTTCGTGGATAAGAAAAACAATCAATCTCCTCTGGGGTTTGTATGGGCGACTGCAGTTTAAGTTAATATAATATAGAACCTAATCTCCCCGTTGTTTCTCAGCCAGAAGAGTCATCTCAACAAACACAGCCAATTCCTTCCTCCACTACACGGCCAACAATCTCTCACTCTTTCCCCCTTTATCTGTTTCTCAATTCAATTCACGTTCAATTCTCTAGTGGTGAGTTAAGCAGGAGAATGTTTTGCCAGGACAAGAAAGCATCCACTGTTTCTTGTCTCGGAGGTGGGAAGGACATTTATCCGACGGGTCCGGTTATTATCCTCGATTAGGATTTTACAGTTAACATAAACCAAACTCACAAACTATTTGCAATGTAACCTTCTCCTCTCCTCTGCTCTGCAATTTCTCCTTTGTTTTTTTCCTTTTCCCTTCATTTCCCCTCAGGCTTACCCCCTTTCTACCTCCTGTCCTTCCTTTCCTCCAGTGCTTCCTTTAGCTGCTCTGAAGCACAAGCAACTAACAACAGGAGATATGAAATGTTGACCCCCGTCAGTGAAGACATTTCTTCACAATGAGAACGTGTATATTTCTGTATTTACTACTAATGAAATTGTGGACGGGTAAGACATGACCCAAAGAAGAACCTATTAAATTGATATTTGGTTTTGTTAGGGGACTGACAGAGGTTATACACTCTACTGAGTGCTGTAATCTTTTTCTATAGAAGTACAATACCTAGCTTGGAATATGTCTATCCATCGCCCTAATCACCATGTAGATGAGTCATTGACTATAACCTACATTTCTGTATGATCTCCTCTGTTTGAGCAGCAGGCTGAGTTATCGCTAGAGGCAGCACTACGTAAGAGTTTTCTAAGGGAGGGTCAGATACCAGTCACATGACCTTTGACCTGTGACCAGTACATACACACACACATACAGGAACACAGACACCTGACCTGGAGCCTTGTCACCTGTGAACTTCTGGTCCATGTCCTGATGGAAACTGTCTGCAGTCATTTTCCACGCCTGCTTGCATGCAGCGCTGCCCTTCCCTTGGGTCAGAGGAGGCTGTTTCTCTGAACTGCCTCACCCTTTGACCCTGTGGATTCCTGCACCGGGAAGAGGACCCTCAGGCCACAGCCTGGAACAGGCTTGTTGATTTTTGCAGTTTCTAATTTTACAACTCGTTGCTAAAATGGAAAGAAACCACCAAAAAACGAAGACAATCATAGACGTTTAATCAATGTGTTTTTTTCTGGCAGAAAACGGTGATTATATTTGAGCAGTGGCCAACATGACTCATATTGCTTGTTTTGTCTTACCAAGAATCAAAAACTACTTAGGTCCACTCCCCAAAATCTCTCTAATACTGTCCTTCCTTTGAGCCATAACTTCAGTTTCCGCTTTTCCTCCATTCTTCACATTTCCCCTTGGACGCAGTGGCAGCCATTTTCCTTTTATTACTATTAATGGCAGTTAATGAGCGATCCACGGGCCAGGAGGCAACTTCAAAGTCCGCGACATGGCCACAGAAGAGTTAATCTCCTTTAGATTGAGGCCTGAGAACAGTAGGACATTTCAATATTGAGGAAAACCCCCGGGGCTTAAACTCCATTTTTTTATGGCTGTCTTTCAGTCTGTTTTAGTTCAGCTCACCCTCTTAAGCCTCCTCTGTGTGATAGAAGAAGTCAGAGAGAGAGAGAGGAAGAATAACAAACCAGAGCACCTCGGGGTCTGACCCGTGTAATCCTTCATATATTGACATCCCCCGGGTCTGTAACAGTGGAAAATCTTTAACGCTTTGCAGACAAATAGATCAGGAAGAAATTAAGTTCCCTGCTCATTATGTGCTGGAATGCTGATGTCTATGGCTCTATGCATTTCTAATGCTTTTTTTTTTTTCAAAGCTCAGTTTAGTTTGTTTGTTTTCCCCAGAAATTCAGCCCCCACCGAGGGTCTGGCCTCTTCTTGCTTATACGGCTTTCTCCTTCGTTTCCATATCTTCTGTTCTTTGCTCCCACTCCTCCTCCTGCTTCTTCCTCTTCTCAACATAAACTTGTTTTGCTTTGCCTCCCACTGATCTCCAGTTCCTTTCCCACCGTCCGGTTTTCCCTTCCCCATCCTAACGGCCATTTCTCTCACTGCCTTTGACACTTTCTCTTTAAAACGTCAACCCTCACGTTTCAGTTTCTGCTTTAGGTCTGTTTTATTTCTCTTCCCTCTCAGTCTGACCACTATTTCTGCCTACGTAAATATCTCCTGTCTGCTTGCCCATCTGTTTGTCTGTCTCTCTGTCCCCCCACCATGCCATCTGGTAATGTGGTTGGAGGTGTGCCCTGTTATTCATCCCATCAGAGATTCAAACCCCAGCTGTCATCTCCCTGGTGACAGCCCGCGGTTACTACGGTCTACTGTCTGCTGAGGAAGGAGGTCGGTCGTCTGTTTCACGCAGAAGGAACCTGAGAAGTTCATGAGAGCGAAGGCTTTATACACCACTTTGTTCTTTGAGAAAAGGCTAACTGTCATGTTGACTTTTATTTTTGGTTTCATGGCAAACAAATAGTTAGTCAATCAGATTGCTAATTAATAGACTATTCATCGAAAACACATTTCTGATAAAGTTGTTTCAATGAATAGTTCTAACTTCAAGGAAATGTGCTGTTGGACCTTTAACTTCCCTGAGTCGCTGCTGGTTGAGTATAAAGCAGCAGTTTCAAGAAATAATCTGGAATAAAACTCCCTGAGGAATGTGTAATTGTTGCTCTCTTTTCTTTGGTCTTTACACGACTTCCACAATGAAATATAATGCGTTGATGAATGAGCTTGAGAGATGATGGAATGTGGATTTTGAACAAAGTAAGGCTATTGTTTCCCTCATTTCAAACCTTTATCCAAAGATAAGTCATAATAATAAGACGGAGGCATTTCCTTTAGAAAAAACGAGAATACATCCTAGAATTTCTCCTTCAAGTCACTCAACAAGTAAAAATCAACAGTCACTTCTCAAGGTACTGTTGATTTGGCTTTTGGCCTGGCTAGTGTGACTAAATAGGCAGTTTTTCCATTGTTTCGATGGATATGATTGACTAACTGATTAGAAATGATCACTAGAAGGGAAATTCGTGTTGAAAAAAGTACTCCATATTAAAAAAGTTATTATTATTATTGCCTGTAGAGCGCCGACCTACACCGAGACTAACCCCATCCCTATCTCCACATGTTATGGAAAAAAATTACATCCTGGACCTGCCTCCTTAATCAAATCTGCTCCAAAAGATAACCCCTACCGCATTCTTACACCAAGCTTGAATGATCCAGAGGTAAATGTGCCAGCAAGTTGTCAAATTTGAAGATGTTCTGTGTGAGACAGCTCTGAAAGTTAAAGAAATAACATAGTATATCATTATTAACATTTGAGCTGCATCGTGGTAAATCTAGACCCAAGTGTTTTTGAAACCTAATACTCAAACCTTGCCTTTTCTTAACACGTCCCTCAGCTTTATGAAAGTGCAATACTAAATTGCTGGGGTTCCCCTTGTTAAATGCTTGTTAAGTTGTTTGTAATTCTACCAGACCTTGGCCAGTGGTACTTTAAACACTCATAAATTATGTCCTGGGGGCAGATATTTTCCAGACTATAGGAGATGTGATCCCTGTGGTAAATGGCTCCACTATGAGCATCTGTATCACGCTTTCCCCGGATTTACTGAACTGCGTTCCCTGGGTTCTTCGTCATTCCGCCAGTAAACGCAAACAACAACCCACCAGGGCTGATGACTTCAGATATACTGACTATTACACACTAAGGTCAGTAAGGATATCATTAGTACGACCACGGAGTTGGAATCACTTCTGCATGTTACACAGCTTTATGAAGCGCTTTGGTGTATTTCACTCACAATGACTCACACTTCCTCGTAATATGTGGATTTGGGTTTTGGGATTAATGCATGTTGGTAGTTTGACTCCACTTCTAACTAAACGGAGCTAAACTTGGGAGTGTAATTATTCCTGGATAATAAAAAGTGAAAGTGAGGTGTACTTTGCGCTAGATTGGAAAGCAGCTGCACTTTAGAACCGCTATTGGTTTATGTGTGTGTGTGTGTGTGTGAGCAGCGCTGGTCTTCTCTAGATGTGGTTTAAACATTTCCTGAGACTAAAACTTTGTGGCTAACCTGTCAGGCCAGTAAAGCACTGTTATGACTCCTACATCTGTCAGAAGGGGTCAAACTTCAGCGTATAGGCCCTCTAGCAGTCAGGATCAAAGTCGGGGTCGAGCAGCGATGGGGAGGATCTCTGGATGTTTGCCAGAGAACAGGACAGCCAGGCAGGGAATCAAGGAGAGAGCAGGGCTTTATATGTTCTTCCCAGTTTAGATTCAGCCTTTAATGAAAACAAAATGCGTTTCCTCATTGTGTCGTTCAGGCCTCTCGTACCCCCCCCCCCCCGCGCTCCCCTCTGTGAAAATACCTCCATCCATCACTGGAGGAGGCTTTGTATCAAAGTTTGTTATGTTTATTCTCAAAGCAGAGGCTGTGCAGATCCTGGGCAGCTCACAAACTCATAACTGTGTGTATTTGTTTAGGGTTTTTTTTCTTGCTAAAATATGTTTGGGAGGTCTGGGTGAGTATTGAGTTTGTTTGTTCTATCTTTTTGTCTCCGTCAGGCCCAATGTGTGTGGCTCTCGCTTCCATTCATACTGCTGTCCCGGCTGGAAGACGCTGCCAGGAGGGAACCAGTGTATCGTTCGTAAGTTCCTCAATCCTTAAATCCTCAATACCACAAATACCACAAAGCCCAGTGGGAAAGATAACAAATAGTCCTGGGATTATTCTGCTTATGTCATTAAAACAAATAAATGAATGATCCACTCAAATTCATTCTCTTCTCCTCTCCAGCAATCTGCAGGAACTCGTGCGGCGATGGCTTCTGCTCCAGACCCAACATGTGTACATGCTCGAATGGCCAGCTCTCTCCCAGCTGTGGAGGAGGGGCAGGAGGTCAGTAGTGCTGCTTCACACACATATAATAACTTTATCTCCACCGAGCATCAAACCCCATCATAGTGTTGCAATAGATAATAGCTTTTTATCTGCATACAATCCATTACATACATTAATTTGAGAGTTTTGTCCAAAACGACTTAATTTGCCCCCTATCTTCAGTATGGCCCTATTACTCCTCCGTACAAGACAGATTGATAATGAAAATAATCATCACTTGAGAAACATGATTGAAGACTTTGACGTTTTGGGAAAAAATGATTATCTCCTTTCTGGTGGAGGGTCAGATGTGAAGAGTCTTACATCATCGAAATGAAGCTGCAATCAGCAGTCGATTTAATTAGCTGTCCTCAATTCGAAAATAGTTCTTTCTCCCTGTTTCCAGTCTTTGGGTTATAGCTTTTTGTCTAGTTGTCACCATATCTGATTTCCTACTGTACACAAGGATTGGCAGAATAAACTGTTTGTGTAATTCTATGTATCGATATAAAATAATCTTCAATCAATTATCCTCCGATCCTGCTGAGTGGCCCAAACTACTGACCAAACAGTGTTGCCTGTTCCACTGAGCAGCTTTGGCTCCTATAGCTCTAATGCTCTGCTGATCTCCAGAGCTAATGGTTCCACCCTTCCTTCACGGGAGCCAGAATTGAACTGCAGCCAGTGTAATAGTAGAATATGGAGTCCCAGGCCTCGGCTGCAGCCTGCAGGTCACAGGGTTTGTCCGGATTACAGCAGAGAGTCTGGCTGCTCCAGCTCAGTCTGCTGGGCTGCGTTACAGACCACTCAGGATGTGTGCGTGTGTGTGTGTGTGTGTGTGTGTGTGAGAGTGTCTGTAGGCACGCCGAGTGTGTGAAGTCACCTTCATCTGAGTGAGATTAGCGTGATGTCTGCAGGGTTTAAATATGAAGTTAATATGTGCATGACATGCTGAAAACATTGTTAGAAAGCACCACTTAGGGAGCATGCATGTGTGTGTGTGTGTGTGTGTGTTAAGTAAAATGCAGTGTGTTCAGCTCCATCACCTCAATAGGCCAAAGTCAGCTTGTCAGTCACGCCTGGATCCTGCCAGACACTTTACATGCTCACATTCCAATAAGCTCGCGAACATACATTTTCACCCACAACCACACACTGTATGTAGACATTCACACTTGTATTAAAGAGACAAACTGAAAAACATACATGCAACCACACACACACACACACAGTGAACATCAATTGGCTGCGACCCAGAGCGTGTAAAAGCCGTAACAGAGGACGACCTTTAGAGGAAGGGCACGGGGGGAGCGGTGGAGAAAAAACGCCTCTGACCCGTGTGGCAGGATACGCACAGTTCCCCTGCAGAGTCAGTGCTTTGGCAACAGTCATGCTCCTCGGAGGCCGGAGCAAGAGAGTGAGGCGATAGCGAGCGCCTTGGAGAGTTGGGACCGAGCTGATCGTGACACTTTGGGATTCTCAGCTTTCCTCAGCCGCTGCTTCAACGTGGCTACAGGCAGCGGAGACGCAGGAAGGGAAGCTACTGAGATGATGTTTGATCGGTTTGATTATACAGCATCTCATTAGAAGTTTTGAACACTGCTTTTTTGGCTCGGCTGAAGGGTGTTTATCCTTTGCCTTCTCTGCCAAGCTGTTTTCAGATATGAACTCCAGATAATGTCCAGACACAAAAGTCCGGGTCAGACGTGTTCACAACAACAGGAAAATGTTGGTGCGATTTGGTGAGAGGTAGCGCCTGGGTAGAACATACAGGAGACAGTACAAACTCTGTGGCGTGGAAGTTTTAACGCTCTGCTATCTCTACAGTCAGTTATTGGTTTTCAACATGAAGTTATAACCAAACCTATAAGAATGATCTGTTAAATTAGCTCACAGTTTTCTGTTTCACTGCTTCTAAACACCTCACGTTTGCTCCATTTAATATTTGGTTATTATTGGAGGTTTCGTTGTTAACCGTACGACCCTGTTAGACACACTCACCGATTTTTTGGGTGTTAAACAAATTACCAAGTCGAAAATTGTTTTCACAGCACTATCTGTCTCTGAGGCTTGAGGCCATGCCAGGAGAAGGCAAACTCACCTCATCGTAGATCTTGTCTTGCCTTTTAATAGGATAATTTAGTGCAGCTGGGAACAGATTGCAGCTCGATGCAGATCCGCCTGGAAACGGCAATTTCCTCTGCCTTAATTACACAGCCTGATTCTTGCACCCCGGTTCACCGGGTTATAGATAGCATCTTGATGTCTCGCGTCTTGCCTGTGGAATGCCAGGGTTTAGGTAAATCAGCAACAGATTTGTGACTCTCTCCTGGAATCTTTTCTGTATGCCAGGGAACAATACAAGCATGTGTTTCTGTGGAAAGACTAGCAGACAGTTAGAAATGTGCTCATCTCCAGAAAGAGAAATATTTGCAAAGCCAGTGTAGCTTTGTCATTTGCACCAATCGTGTGTTTACCTACAACCTGCAGTCATATGTCACTTTCCAGACAGCAAGGGTAAGCATTGTTAGTCACCCTTGTAAGAAACGCACAGTTTAGAGCCGAGCAGCTGGGCAGAGGATGTTATAGGGTCATCTTTATTACCCCGTCTTCCTTTAACTGTAATTACGCAATCATTACCACGGACGTTCTTGCCCTAATGCTGAGGAACAGCTGTCTTCACATGGACTTCAGCCTCCGTGGGCTATTGACTGGAAACACTGGTGAGGCCTAATTATAAGCCCAATTTTTACAGCAAAATAACACTCTGACCCGTTAGTTATGACATATGCAAGGAAATACCTAAATTAGAGTGATGACGTGTGGAAGGTACAGAAATAACTCCCCAAAATAAAAAGGTGCAGGACTCTGACTTTCCTAAAATGGAAAGAATTGTTTGCATGTGGACGCCAACCTGTGTGGAAAACATCTCACGCAGCTTTCTGCTTCATTACGTCGTCAAGTTATTGCTGAAACTGCAGCTGACGTGTCCCCGGGTCCCTGAGGTCTGTGTGTGTAAATCAGGACAAAACACGGCTGTAAAGCTCCTCAGCTTTCCATCAGACATGTGCACACACACACACACAAACACCCACTCTCGACACACAAGCCTGGACTTCCTGTGTTTCGCAGCCTCTCGTAAAAAACACCCAGATGTAAGCAGCTCACCGACGACACTACCAGAATACAGAGGTGCATTGTGGTGCCGCAAAAAAATACACCCGACTCCTTCCTCTCAGAAGGTGGACGACTCACACACACATGCTCGCACACACGCACATCCCCCCATCCTGTTACTATGCACGTGCAACTTTCCAGGCACAGGTCGGTGGGGCAGACCATCGCTCTCCACCTGTGGGGGCGGAGTGGCATGAGGAGGGGGGCGGGGGGGGGGGGGGGGGGGGCGCCGGGGCGAAGCTCGCCAGTGAGATCATCCTCCTCTGCCTCCAAATGTGCTTGTTCGCTTCCTCCTCCTTCTCCGTATCCCATCTAGTCACTGTTACAGAGAAAACACACGTCATGAACTTAATCTGTGGCTTGTGTACCTCGGCAGTATCTCCCATCTATTCAGCACTTATCCCATCATCCTCTATTCCTGAGGGCGCACATATCACTGACTACACATGGACCGAGAGCCTCTTGCTGCAGAGTTTCTTCCCCCGTCAACCTTCGCCTCTTTCCCCATACTTCCCCCCCCTCCTCCACTGACCTATTTAGAAATATGTTTTTGTGGGGTGGGGGACTTGTTGAAAAATGGATGAGTTTACCCAGGATGCCCTCGGCTTTGGGAGAGTGTGGTTTGCAGAGCGATCCAAGGTTTATTCCACAGCGGGAGAGAAAACTGTAATTACTTACTGCAATAATTTGCCTGATAAGTTTCACTTCATTGCGCCTTTTGTTGGCCCGAGAGCAGAAGAGCGAGTCAGAGGAGTGTACGGCGCTAACCTCATGTCTTAGAGGGTGAAACTTGAGAGGAGGAGCTGACTGATCTCTCATGGGAGAGAATGAGAAGAATGGGGAAAGAGCACAGTCGTACTCTAACCTATAAACATGGCGTGCCCCAGAGTCCCAAACTGTTGCTTTAATTCATTACCACATGTTGCCATGAGGTTTTCTGCCAAATCTGTACATAGAGTCGGCCAAGTGTTGCACATGAGAAAGCTGAGTGGAAATACTTTGAGACTTAAGATGCATTTAGTATATGAAGAGAGGAAAGCTTTGTTGACAAGCTTGGTGAATTACAGCGCTGCGTTGAATTCACTGAAACTTCCCAGGGGACCGATCCAAGATGCGTGCTATTGTGCTTTGACTCATTTTGACCCAAGTCTGTGCATATGGAGACATTTGGGTTATCACAATGAAATACGACCTTAAAGTGTGTTTACTCACAGTGATAGTCTGACACACATGTCATATTTAGTGTGTTTGGACACAGTCAGAGTAAGTGGGTGAGTTGTAGTGGCTGAAAAATCATGTTGGCAACTTATAAAGTGTCATTGGAAAAAAAAAACATCCTCAGCTATGGGGGAAGCCCAGTAATTTCCCCTCTGCTCCACAGCTCCGCATGCCAGACATTTTAAAGAGGGAAAGAGACATAAACAGACACATGGGGAGAAAGAGAGAGATTGAGAGAGAGAGAGAGAGAGAGAGAGAGAGAGAGAGAGAGAGAGAGAGAGAGAGAGAGAGAGGAAATTAATGTTGAACTTGCGATTTAGATTTAGACAGAGGAGCATGAAAGGCAGCGAGGGAATAAGGAAGAGTGGAGGAAGGAAGAGGGATGAAAGCGCAGGGTGAAGGACATTACAATATCCACTCGAGCCTTGAGGATATAAAAAAAGAAAAAACAGGATGTAGGGAACGAATACTGGCTACTCGCATCCAGCACTGTAGGTGTCTCATTATCTGTACGGTTAAAGCTTGAAAGCAGAAATTGGCCCCGGACTAAGGACACGTTTCTCTTAAAGAAGCTGCACTGACGTGTCTGATGATGTCAGATTGGTTCTCTCACACTCTGGCAGCCAGAAGGTCCTGTTTCAAATTATAACAGCTAATTCTACATCTCTCTCTGTTGTTTTTATGAGTGACGTGCGATAATACTCTCTCTGATCTGATACCAAGTAAAACCAAGGGTTGCATTGCCGATACCGATTTGTTACTTTGTGCTAAAGCTTGTGTTCAGAAAAGGGAAATAAAGAGTGGGCTTTTTCAAATTATAGCCATGTTTAACAAGTGTTGTGGTGTTGCCACGGTGCCTCAACATCCTACCACGCACATCATTTACAGCCTTGCTGCTGTTTTCGGAGCTGAAAAAGCTCCACTCATTTTCCTCAGCCATCATCAACGTGTCTGTCAGATCTAACAAGCCGTAGTTGCTATTACTACGACAGCCGGAAGTAGAAGTAACAGATCCTGGTCATATAGCGACTTTCTCAATGTTGAAAAAATACACATTTAAATCAGTTAAGACTGTAAATAGCCAACTTCTGACATTATAGAACAGACCGGTCTGAAATCGTAAGGATCGATATTTGAGTATCGATCTGTGCATCACTACTGTTTATTCACTACTCAAAATCAAATGCTTTCTCTTTGCATCCTGGCATGTTTGGATTATACTCCCCCCCCCTTACCCGTTTTCCCTCTCCTCTCAGCAAATTCCTGAACGACTGACTGACTGCAGCATACAGCTGGCTCGACTTATTGCCTTTACTCCCAGTCTGCTTGATTAGCTCTGGTTTTGTGGCCTGGGGGCCTTTGAGCCGTCGTCTGCTGAAACAAAGATACGCCAGCACTGTTCAAACCCCCATTTGAAGTGTAAAGAGGTTCTTTAAAGTGACCACAGTTATTTATTTTAGCTCAGATGTCTCAGCTCTTAATGTGCTTTTTGACTGGGTGAGACTTTAATGAAAAGAGGCTAAAGTCGATCAATTAAAAACACTGTGCTCCCCTTTCTTAAAAATATAGGTTTGTTCCATAATGACGGGTTGTAAATAACAAAACCTTTTGGAGTTCTATTCATTCTGTGGCAATGCTGCAGCTTGTGCTCTTAGATAAAACAAGCGAGGTGGAGGTTTGATGCTCATTTTCAAAGCGCATCTGTTGTCGATCATCTTTCTTTCTCATTTTGTGGCCCAATCTCATTTCCCTCATTTCCCCTTTCTGTCTCCCACAGTTCAGTCATGTAACATCAGGTGTATGAACGGAGGCAGCTGTGCGGAGGACTCCTGCTCCTGTCCGAAGGGCTACACAGGAGGCCACTGTGGACAACGTGAGTGAAAGATCCTGCAGCACTGACACATTTTCATCACATTTCTGTTTTTAGATTTAGATCTAAGCCAAACATTAAGACTTCTTCAGACTATTTCAACTCTGTTAAACGCTGAGTCAATATTTGGGGGTAAACGCAAAGTTTAGAACTAGGGCGTGAGGTAAGAAAAGTTGACGCTATCGTCGTAAGGTCTGATGTCATCAAACTAAATCCTCACATATGTTTGCTGGACAAATATACAATGCAATGTGTGTTTATGTGCAAGTGATGCAAGTGATTACAAGGTGAAGTCATTCGAAGCCTAATGAAAGACCTGTGTTTGCGAATCTGTGATAGAGGAGTGGAGAGTGTGAAGCTGCCCCTGTGATTCACTCTCTTTTCCTGTCTCTCCCGCAGCCGTGTGTGAGAACGGCTGCCAGAACGGCGGGCGCTGCATCGGGCCCAGCAGATGCGCCTGCGTCTACGGTTTCACCGGCCCGCAGTGCGAGAGAGGTGAGAGCTCATCCCCGTTTCTGTAGTGACACTGTATGTGATGATACGATAGAGGGTTGCTACTGGTATTTTAAAGGTACAACCAAAGAGGCTTTAAACAGTGTGAAAATGAACTTTTACAGCTTTGTTCTTAGTTTTGTACTTTTCATTTCCATAGTGACCACATGTATGTTTGGCTGAGTTGATGTCAGTCATGGGAGACTGAGGTCCAGCAGAATATGTGACGCAAGACGATCGATCCCATTGTTTCACCTTTTCTGGTCAAAAAACTTGTTCAATTTGCACACTGACTTCTGGGTTTAAATTGGACCTGTCATACTTCCCTTTTCCTTTTAAAAACATTTTTATTGATTTCACATTTGCAGTAGACAATACAATCAAAGACAGTTTCATTTCCATTTTGTATAACCCCATGCCCATCCCACCCATCCCAGAGATCTTCAAACATTTTAACAACAGTATAATATACCAGATCGGTTTTAGATAACACGACATACAGAAATAGATAAATAAATAAATAATGAACAATAACAATAATTAAATAATAAGGTAATAAAAATAAATAAAATAAAATAAAATAGATAAAGAAGGGGTGTGTTATATAAGTTGTTTGTTGCCTGCGTCTCTGCATGCTCAACTGATCAGCCCACCATTCCTGGGTCAGGTTGAGTACAAAGAGTCATATCAAATGGGGTGAGGGTCGGCGGACTATTCAACCTGTCATACTTTCCATAGTTAACACACATAGTTAATACACAAGCTGTGTCCTAATTCAGCGGCAGCCTCCGACAAAGGCCGCCAACACTCTTGTCTCTTTTCGGCACACAAAGGCAGAACCGACAGCCTGTGTGACTTGTCTGATTTTATTCCCAGCAATCACTGTACCACAGTTAGTAATAATGGCAAAAACTATGAATAGACTAAAGCTGCCTTTATGTAGCTTGAAAGTTAGGCAGGCCAGGATGGACACACCAAGTTGCTAGATTAGTGAGGTGAGATACGTACACAAGTGTAAAGGAAAAAATATCACTGCAGGAACTCTTTGATGTGACCGAGGAGTCAGAAGTGCCGCTCCTATCAGTCCAGACGTTCTCTGTTATTTCATTACTCCAGCGCTCGGTGAGCAGGCTCTTCTAGCGTGAATGACTTCATACAGCTCAGACAGACAGTGGGTGTTCGCCTCCTGGGCTTTGAACAGAGGGCTGAGGTATGTGTGCGGTGGGAAGTGATTGCAGGGTGCTGGAAGTAGGTGGTACAGTCTAAAAAATGTCTGAAGTGATGGCTGCTCTTAGTCTCGGCTTACCTCAGTTCACCTTTTCAGAGGAAGAGAGAGAGCTTTAAAAGCCTTCAGATATTCTCTGGTACCAATCTCACCTTTTCTTGACCCTCACCTTCCACCTTCTACCTTCTCCTTCCCTCGCTTTCCTACTCCCCCCTGCTGGCAACCTAAACTGAGGTAGAGGAAAGTTCCCGTAATTGCACCCACCATATTCCTCTTCTTCCATATAATTTTTTTCCTACCTACATATGTATCTATGCTACAGCTACCAACCCTACTATCCTCCACACTCATCCCTCATCTTCCTCTCTCCTGTCTTCTTCTGTCTCGTTATTTTCTTCTTTATTCATGGAATGATGATGCAACCACTTAATATATTTCTTTAACATTTTTATCATTTCCCTCACTCCCCATCCCTTGTTTCTTCATGGAACACTGGGTTCTTGTTTGCTTGAAAAAATAAAATAAAAACTACATGAGGGGGGTTAGGTTTGTCTTAAAAACATCTGGCAACAAATACCGCCCCATCCACTCTCCCGCACTTCCCCACAGGACGGACAGAATAGACTTTCTTTGTGGACATTTCCTGATGTGGAGCTGGGTAGGGAGGCAGAGAGAGAGAGAGAGAGATGGAGGGAGAAAAAATTGGAGGGATAGGGTGAGAATGAAAATTGACTCCCCAGCTGTGTACACAGGGGGAGAAAATACAAATTCTTTCTCTCCATGTTGGAGGAGCGGGTAGAACTTTGGACCGGCTGGTAGTCACAGGGAAAACTCTCATAAATCTTTGTGTTTTTGATGCTAAATTTCCTTCAGAGAAAAAAGAGGATACGAGCTTACATTGTCAAATAAGTTGCCTCACTCATTACAAATCTTCATAGCGACAACCAAGGTAACACAAATACTCTGTCCTGCACTCTGGTTGGTTGTTGTTGTCACAGACACATCTACACATTTTGCTCGCTATAAATCTTGTTGTTGTTGATTCTGTGGCATGTTGGTGAGCCAGTTGGTGATCAGTGATTGGTGGTTGCTGATTGACTGCCGATTTGGATCCGATCTGGAAACCTCTAAAACTAGTCGGCAACGTGATAATTGGGCTAAAAATTATTTTACGTGAACTGGGCTTGAAGAAATTAAACATTTGACTGTCAATTATCCAGAAAATAGCAAAGTAGAGTTTTCTCCAATAGGCGACTAATGCATTTCTTTATTTTGGATTTTGTCCAAAAACGCTACAGATTCCCTTGTGTAACCTTTGGCGTTTCTTACGTCTGTTGCATATTGTGGTTTTTAGAGTTTGTGTGACGGAGGCTGTGAGTCAGTAGATTTACTGTGTGATTCAGTGAGAGGATTGCTGATGAACTGCAATTATGAAGGCAGTGAAAGTCAGTTGGTACGGAGAAAACTTGGAACTGTGTGGGATGGAGTCATGGGAAACCCTTGTGTGTTTGCATGTCTCGGGTGTGTGTGCACGTGCAGCTATGTGCGAATAGCTTACGTCTGTGCGTGCCTGAGGCTTGCTGACTTTAGTTAGGGTTAGGATGAAATATAGTCAGAGTTAGGGTTTCCTCACTGAATTAAAAGCATGAGTACACTGTCATTATTCAACAGCTACTATGTGTTTGTCACAGTTTTGTTTATGGATATGTTTTCATGCATGGATACTTATGACTCACTTATGGATACTGATGGAGTGGTAATGTTTCTCTTTCTGTATTAGAGTGTGGATTCCGACATGCTAGGGTCGGGTTCTGACAAAACTTGTGGAGCGATATTTGGTTTAGGTCCGGTCTCTGTGGCTGAGCTTTCTCCTTGATTCTTCATCCTGCCTGTGCCGGTGATCGGGGGGAACATCAGGCTTTGATCAGGTTTACGCACAACCTGGGTGCGGGTCAGGCTCGGTTAGCTTTCTCTGGGGCTTGGTCAGATATGGACCGAAATTTGTGGCACAGGCTGCTCTCTAGTCTTTATGGGTTCTGTTGGGGAGTCGCATGGGTCCAGGCTGAAATTAAACCGATTGAGCATTATACTGTTTTTGGTACAGATGTTCATGTCCCTGGGAAGATGAACCCCCATGACTGAGGGGATCTGACTCTTCCTCTAGTTCTGCCATGAGATTTACTTCTTTGGTTTGATGTGAAATTTCTCACAACCTTCCATTTTGATTCATCTTCAGGTCCAATTTTTCCTTTGTCCAATAAGGTTGAATAACCAAATTGTTGGAAAATGAATGACGCTTGCTTTGGCCCATTAAGCCAGCTCTGCTCCAGTAATAACCCAGTCCAGTGTGTCCCAGTGGAGCCACACAGCCTCTGACATCAGCCTCAGTCTCAGACCAGTCCAGGCTAAATAAATCAATTATCACAGAGGACCAGTTTCCCCCCCCCGGCAGGCGGTGACATCAGCGGCATTTTAAGGTGTTTGAGGCGAAGGAAGTTGGTTTATTTCTGTTCTATTCTCTGATCCTGGGTAAGACTGAACCAAACAGAGCTGGTAGATGGGTGGGACCTGAAGGCAGGCACAGGTCACCCTGTGGAAAATATCCCAAATGACAATTAGGTTGAGTCAGCCACTTTGGAGCCGGGCTAAATTTGATCTGCAGCAGGTCTATAAATCATATACCAATGCAGCACGATGTTGCCATACAATGCAGACTCCATAGTTCTCTTTTCCATAAAGGGTACATAATGACCTCTGTCAAACCACGAAGGAGCAAATATCAGAGAGAGTCTTATTCAAACCAGACACAGTGTGTGATCTATGTCTGGAAATCAGCTTCGTGCCTCATCCAAATACTATATGCTCTGAATTAAATGTTATATATTCGGTGTAATCAGGGAAGTCACATTTCACCAGCTGGTTCTTGTGTCTGTTATTATGGGAGCACTGAATTTTGATGATCCATCTCATAAATGAAAAGCCGAGGAAATTTGCTCAGGTCCCATTCAGAGTCTCTGGTTGGTTCAGATCAGCGTTGGGCTTGGCTCACTGGATGGTGATGAAGGCAGTGTTTGATCTGGCTGATTTACTCTCATTGCAGTACTACAAAAAAACGTTCCCTTCACAGAATAAATAACAGGTCCCATGAGTGGTACTTGTTGATGGAGCCGGGAGCCTGCTTGCCCGGCTGTGTTTCTTTGCCTGGCGGTGTCTGCGTTCAATGGAGTCTGCGTTATTGTTCCGTTGCTGGACCCTATTGTGAGAGGAAGTTTCCCAAAACAAATAAAAATAGCCATAGAGGTCAAGATAGATTTTTACAGTACAATGGTTGAAACATAGAAACAATGACAGAGGAACTTCAAGATCGACGGACTGATGCCGTAAAGTCACAGTCAATAAAATGTCTAGATATTCAAAATTAGCATGCTCTAAATGCCTGATAGTCTTTGAAGCTAAAGAAATTTTTTAGACATGAACTCTGGAAAATGTACACAAAATTGGAAATGAATATTTGCCTTTCACGTTAGAAGAACGCATTCTTCTCACATGGGCTAACTTGCACTTTGGACATTTTACAAGGAGGCTGGCATGAAAAAGTTCTGGGAAATGTCTGGAGCAACTGATTTGGACATTTGCATTCTCACACAGAGCCCCTCCCGAACATTTCAGGAAAATGTCCGAAACTTAAGTGTATAACTGAAAGCAGCCTGCTCATGTAGTTGCTTCCACGTTGTCATGTGGTTAGCTGGAGCTCTCGGGCCTTGGTAGATTGCAGAGGGCTTATCTCTTCTTATTCTGGCCCCTGTAAATGTGTGTGTGTATGTGTGTGTGTGTGTGTGTGTGTGTGTGTGTGTGTGTGTGTGTGTGTGTGTGTGTGTGTGTGTTTTGTGCCCTGTTACACATTTGCTCACATTCGACTAATTGTTGTCGGTGTGGAAAAAATGAAAGGAGCAAACCCCTTAAGGAACGATTATGTCTAAAGGAAAAGGGAAATTTCAAGCCTGTTGATAATGGCGCTGATAAGACTAACAGAGACTGCTATGGTTGGCCAAGATGGAGATAAACACACCAGACACACGGACGCACACAGCCACACAAGGGCACACACACACACACCGGGACACATGCAAACAAAGAGCCCACACATTTGAATCATTTATTTATATCCACAACAGCAGAAGGACACAAGGACACAAACACCCCAATGCAATCAGAAATTCCACAAGACCCGCCAGACATGTCCTGCATCACACACACACATACACACACACACACACATGGTCTTGTGTATGCATATATTTCACTTCACTTAATTCATTTGACTTGTTGACCCCTTGTCATAGGAAGGTATGCACACATGATAATGGCCTCATTTCCATGTAATCAACTCATATTTCAGGTTTCTTATCTACCCAGACTTGTCCTCCTGGGAGTTTCATAAATACTTCAGCAGTTATTAATGAGTCCTAAGTGGGTTTTTTCTCTCCCCTGTCCCTCCTCCTAGTGGTCAGGTCCCATCTCTCTGATCCCACAGCTGGACAGGGCTGATGGGAAAAACTTCTCCTGGAGGCTTTGCGTTCCAGACGGGATTAAACATTTTCTCACCTTAGCCTTAACAGTATTTTTTCTTCGTTTGATCCAGTTCCCATCAGAGCAAACAGTAATAGGCTTTGATGAGCGGTCACGTTATTTGGGCGTATCAGATATCAGACATTAGTTGGCTCGACTACAAAAACTTTATCACATGTGAAGGGTCAGACCCTGTTAACGTTTGCCTGCTATGAATGGCGGGCTAATCTGAGTGGACTGATCTGGGTGAGAGGTTAGATGTGCATCAGCAGCTCCCTGCAAACTGTGGGCTGCGTTACACACTGGCAGCAGTTCACTGGGAAGTTTTATTAGAAGCGGTGATGTTTACAAAATAAAACATTCAAAAATCTTGTAAAACGGAGGCGAGTTCATTAAGTCAGACACAAAATGTTCTCGTTATCAGAGGAGGGGTAGTCCATTCTGTGAGGCTAGCTGGATGTTTTTCATTGTGTGGATGAATGAAACCAGAGATGTCAGGATGAGACGGAGCGCAGAGATCGCTAACGGTGGAGTTCGGAGAAAGGGACGGGGAATGTTCTTGATCTACTGAGCTATTTGAACGATAATTAGACAAAATTGCTTCCCAATGTTGTCAGTCGGACTGAATCAGGATGCTGGATTTGGTCCTGTCCCAATGTGCCCGCGCCCGTGATTGCACGTGTCCACTGAATTTACATGCATAATATACAGATGTGCATACCTTTGTGCTTTGTGTTGTGTTAGTGTCGACTGAAGCGTATGAAATTGGGTTTTTCCACAAACAGATTTATACACCACACAAACAACAAAAGGCAGAACACATGGAGTACGCACGGTGATTGTGACACAGGGAGACAAGCAGCTTTTCTTCACTGTTTGTTATTTTGTGTTTTCGAAGGAACCAACTCCAGTCTTTGGTTTGGCTCATTGCTGCAGCTGGGACAGAATGTGTGTTTGTCTTCAGATGTGTGTATCTGCAGGGACAAGTATTTGCATTCTTATACATATGTGTCATATGTGTGTGAGCAGCAGAGTCGGTAGGGCAGTGTCTGAGAAAACACGTGTACATTTTCTCTATGTAAGCACCCTTGCATACATTGCTGAACTTGGCAGTTGTGCGGCTTTTCAATGTTATTGGGTGAACCAAGTGTGAGTGAGTGGACATGGAAGGAGGAGAGAATAGAAGACAGACAGACAGGAAGACCCAAAGTGAGCGGAGAGAACTAAAGAAAGATGGATGAGCGGGTGGAGCCGCTGTGAGCTCCGAACCTGCATGCTCAGTTTGACCTACTTTACTCTTCTTCTCCGTCTTCCTCTCTCTCTGGTTCTTTCTGCTTCTCCCACCCTTTGCCCAATCCTCTACGATTCCCTTTCATGTAACACGAGGAACCAATAAGGGCAATAAGTCTGGGGAAGGCTTCCCACCAGACACCACCGCTGTTTTCTATCTTCCCATCCCACTCTGTCCTTCAGAGCTGACCAGGTTGCTCTACTTTCTCCTCAGCTCACTGTCACTGCCTTGGCCAGTCAACCATGCACTTCATCTTTCATCTCCGCTGACACAACAATCCGCTTTTTCTTTTTTTTTTTCAATGAAGGTTTCATTAAGTTTGGCGCCACTGCAGAGAACTTAATAAGGGTTTCTCCCACAAGGGAAGCCATCATTAGGCTCCATGTGATTGAACAGACGAACATCGTACTGCTGAAGTGATTTCAGCATGAGGTCATTGTGTCTGATTTGTGAAGTGCATTTAACGAGATTATGCCACAGTTTCACTGGCGAACAGGGGGGGGGGGGGGGGGGGCAGCGAGGAGGCCAGGTGATCCCTGAGGAACATTCTGTTCTCGTTTTGCTCTAACATAAAGTTGTTTGCTTGCAACATCTGTTTGAATGAGTGAAAGTACTTTCTTACCTTTATGTTCACTCATCCTTTCCCTGAAGGTACAACGGGATCTCTCTGATTTTCCTATGAAATGTGTGTATCTCATGAAATGTTTATTAGTAGGACTTGTGCAGTGCTCAGTCTGAATATGCATGTTTGGGATGGGCAGTTTGCTTTGCCTGTGGTTGCAACTTTCTTTCTGAAACTGTTCAGGTGACCTACAGACATTGAGCCGCCTCAGTCCAGAGAACCCTGAAGCTGCTGCACAAAGAGCTGTTCACCTGTTTCTTCAAAGATCAGTCCATGTCCAAACTAGAGCATCAGTTGTTCTTCTTTTGTCGTAAACGTGCTGTTGTCATGATCATGAACGTCACGTCGCTGAGTCCCAGCCGCTGTTGCTTCATAGCGTTGGTCACCTGTTCAAATTTGATCAGTATTGAACATTTGCATGTCCAAATCGACCAAATTCCTCGGGCCCTTAACGATATACATGTAAATCATGGAGCCGATAAGATGGACGATTCTAGAGATATACGTTTCCTAATGCAACAGACTGGAATGGAGAGGCGGTGGACTAGTGGCAGAAGCATGGACTATGGGCAGAAAAGGTTTCTGGTTCGTCTCTGGTTCGACTCCACGGAGAAACAACAAAAAGACGAACCTGGATTGATCTGTCCAAAAATCCAAGAGGATTCTCCCTACCCTGTCTAGTGCCCCTGAGCAAGGCACCTTACTCCCCCAACATCTGCTCCCCGGGCGCCGTACATGGCTGCCCACTGCTCTGTGTGTCCTGCACCAGATGGGTTAAAAGCAGAGGTTAAATTTCCCCTTGCATGAGTGTGCCTGTGCATGTGGGTGGGATAAATAAAATGTATCTGTATCTTGAAAAAGAAGCGTGATATATCGTGTTCAGAGTTTTGTTGTTTGTTGTTTTTGCAAAGTCACACCCATGTCTAGAGTGAATGATTGTCATGAGGTGCTGATACTGTGATATTGATGGAAACAGAAACCTCCACTGTTCAGTCACCATCAACTCCTAGTTAAAGCTGTGGAATGTGCTTCAGTGTGTCAGTCCAACGGGCCGACTTATTATCACAGAGATTTAATACATAGCAGGCATTCCAATCCTATTGCGAAAATTCCTGCTGAATGAGCCAGCGTGGATGTGCTGTTCAGTTTAATCTGAGCAGTTTAATAGGATAATGTCTGCCCTCTCGTGCTCCTACATGATCCCTTGTGCTGCTACCAACTCTCATATTGTTCCTCTTAGGTCCTGGTAAAAACCTGCTACTTGTAAATGCTCCTCTTTGAAAGCCAACTGCGGCGCTAAAGACTAAACACTTGAAGCAATTAAACTGTGAGAATGTGTTTAAAGGTCCAGTGAGTCATCTCTCTAAAATCATCCTGTAATGTGGAGCCAATTTTTTTTTTTTTATCACTCAGTCATTTAGTTAAATATCACAGAAAATATGGTTGTGCCCAAATAGGCAATTTCTCATTTATGCACTTTCTCTGGTTTCATTTAGTGCTGCGCCAGATGTGTTCTAGGAAATGAATCACCGTTTCATCATTTAATGCCTGGCATGGTAAAACAGTCATCAGCTAACAAAGGATACGTGCCTCTCTCCACAGACTACCGGACCGGGCCATGTTTCACCCAGGTGAACAACCAGATGTGTCAGGGCCAGCTCAGTGGAATCGTCTGCACCAAAACCCTCTGCTGTGCCACCATTGGCCGAGCTTGGGGACACCCCTGTGAGCAGTGCCCCGCCCAGCCACACCCCTGCAGACGAGGCTTCATCCCCAACATCCGCACCGGAGCCTGTCAAGGTCAAAACTCTCTCTCTCTCTTTCCTATACACACACCTGAACAGTGATCAAAGGGGTCACCGATACACACACACACAGGCGGGCGCTTGTACACACCCACATACAACACTGTAACCATTCATTTATCCATCATCATCTCAGCGGCAGATCCTACCCATAACATCCTTGAACTAGTGTTAACATCATGCAGGGTGTTTACTTGCAGCATGAGGCCGGATGCTAACTTGTAATTTCCTGTTCATGTCCTCTGCAGGAGAAGCTGTGCACATGTGTCTCTCTCTGCTGACAAAACAGTAAATAGAGTCATGTGTCAGTTACTGTATCTGTTACATCTGTAGAGAGGAGTCTGTCCTCGTACTGTGTAAAGCAGACATGGAGCAAACACATTTGATTCTGTTAGTGACTATGGTGGGATATCGTTTGGATTCTTTCCATGACTGGTGCACAATCAATACTTTGAAAATAGTATTGGTGCCTAAACGGTGCCAGAACCTATACGTTTTGCTCAAAAACAGCACAAAACAATGGTCCATGAATAGAATGGTTTTGTTTGTTTCTAAGACAGATTTGACATTTTAACATATTAACTGTTAAGATATTAAAATCAAATAAAACCTAACCCAACAACAATCATTTAACAGTCAATAACAGTTTCAGTGCTTAATACAGCAAAATACTTCAAACTCGTCATCAATTGTGCCCCCCCCCCCTCCGGCGCCAGGGACGCCCATACTACCAGCCGAGGGGCTCGACATGGGGTCATGTGAGAGGTCAAACACAGAGCATTCCTCTTCATGTAGCACGTACGTCGCCATGTGCTTAATTAAGTTCCTCCCTTTACACAGAGTTGTTTTCAAACATTTGCTGCTGTGCCAGTGTCGGAATCATTTTAGCCGTAATACAGCCAGACTTTCTAAAATCTGTGATGTGATCCGGTAGTTGTCGGATGTCGGTACCCAACCGTACTAATGATTTGCGACGACTAATAAATGGAATAAGGACTGATTCGAACAGATGTGATTTCCGTTCTTTCCCAGGATTTCATGTTGTGTTAAGGGCACTCTGATACCTTTACACTAGACGAGCAGAACTGATATTTAGACTGTAGAAACATGTGAGTCATGCTCTCTGCAGCTCTGAAGTAACATCAGCAAGCGCACATTTACTTATTTCTCTGATCTTGGCTTTGGCTTGAAGACTTCAAACTTCAAACGGAAAAGCTGCATTAAGATCTTGGGATGTGGAGATTTAAAAATGGGCGTTTACAAAGAGCAGATGGCCAAATTAAACATTGCGTTATCTAATTGAGTTACAGTATGGGAAGAGTACTATCCACTATGTTTATGGTCTCACTCAAATGAGGATATCTCTACCTCTTTTGAATTAAACTAAGCTTTTATGTTTTTCCAAGTCCTCTAACTCTCTGAAAATGTAATTCTAAATAGCAGGAGCACCCCTAAGAAGCATCTGCAGTATATTAGACACACAATCCACCCACACCACTCATCATTCTTTACTGAACAGATTCACTAGACATAACATAAGCAGCTCAGGCTGAGGGAGCAAGTCAAATATGAACTGAGATTCACCTTTTTTCATTAACATTCCTGCTGCTGGTGTCTCTCTCCACATACCTTTCTAATAACCTCTGGCTCTGGCCAGACTAAGCAATAAGACTACATCAATATACAGTGTGACACATGTGGAGCGTCCAGCCAGGCTCCATGTTGCCTCCATCCCAGCTCCTCTGAGTGGGACACACCCAGCAGCATCCGAGGAAGAGTGGGATGGTATGAAGTATTTATATTGTAGCAGCTGGCGACCCATCGACAGCGTCAGAGCTGAGAAAGATAGCTTTGTGTATTTATTCTGTGAACTTTGGGATTATAGCAAACTCATGTGTTATTTACATATGCATACAAAATAATCATACATTTCAGAGTAAACTTGATTTCCAAAGCCTTTTTTCATTATGCGTAAGGACAGTACGCTTTTTAATGTTTAGAGTGAGCAGGTACAAAGTGCAGGATCCAAGTGTCACGACCCATTTGTCCAACGTTTCAAATATAAAACAAAATGAAGTGACACTAAACGGGCATTCTAACACCTCGTTGTAACGTATATAATCCAATTACAAAGTGCTTTCGTGGTTGAAACTGGGTTAAACATCTCACGACGAAGGCAAATAAGACTGAGGAGTAGAATAAAACAGTAATAAAACCATAAAAAGATATTATAAACAATAGTTATGACATAATGAAGAGACAAAGCATGTAAGTAATACATTTTGAAATACAATTAATCATTTAAGCAGTGGTTTAAAACATTACAATGAGCTTTGTCTGCTATTTGAAGTTCCACCACTCAATCCATTATTTATTTTTGTTTGAGGAAACACAAAGAGTTGTTTACTCTAAAAGCAAGTCAATTTATTACAATCGGATCTGGAAAATAAACTGTATGTGCCAATGATTACTGATATACAAACATCTGGTTCAAACACGTGTTGAAACAAATCAAATGGATGTAGCACATTTTCCATAGTATAACAAGGAAATACATGTAGGATCTGTAGCTGGTTTGTATTCAGCTCCACCTCGTCCTTTTCTCCTGGATGTGGCTACTACCCGGCTGCTCATATGTTAGAGGTATGCCAGTGTGAGACCAGACATCACTCATCTCTCAGTTACTCACATTCCTCCTCTCTGACTCTCTCACTGTCTTCCTGTGTTTTCTTCTCTCTATGAATCCCTAGCTTTTCTCCTTTTCTCAAATTCCCATTCTCTCTCTCTCTCTCTCTCTCTCTCTCTCTCTCTCTCTCTCTCTCTCTCTCTCTCCCTCTCTCTCTCTCACACACACACACAAACACACACACACACACACACACACACACACACACACACACACACACACACACACACACACACACACACACACACACACACACACACACACACAACCACACACACACACACACACACTCACACACACACCAAAGGCACCTAGTCGCCAGAGAGCCTAGAGCAGCATCTTGCTGGCAGTAGCACAAAGCGCACATGACCATGAATCCAAATGTAAGGATTTCACTCCAGGCTCCACTCAGGATGTTGGCCAGTTGCTTTCTCGTTCATTCTTTCTCTCTCATTCTTTCTCTCTCTCTCTCTCCTTCTCTCTCTCTCTCTCTCTCTCTCTCTCTCTCTCTCTCTCTCTCTCTCTCTCTCTTTGGCATAAAGAGTTCCTCCGCCTTTCCTTAGTACAACGATTAAAGATTGAAGGATGGTTATGAACAGGTTGTTTATACAGTGCATGTGTGTGTGTGTGTGTGTGTGTGTGTGTGTGTACGTGAGCATGCAGGTGTGTTCAGGAGTTCTTGTTTTCCTAGAGCATAGCTCTCAGATTCACAAAGTGTGGATCCTGCTCAGTGGCTGATGCAGCAGGGAATATAAATCCACAGTGAGTGTGACAGGATCAGAGAGACTCTCTGTCATATCCCCTGATTCTGGAAAAAGTGACTCACTCATTGAATGCTGGGAAAAAAGCGTACATTTAAAAAGTCATTTCCTGTTCAAACAAGAATCAAAGTGGGTCTTTCTGGAAGTGTTCTTAGACATCACAGTGGGTTCCAAGTTTGTTCTTGTCAAACTTCGCAAAAAAAAACATGTCTGGGAATGAAGATCAGTGTTTTAGCAACAGGATAAGTGCCAGAATCATGCTCGCAAATGGTCTTTGAACAATAGTTAACTCATAGTATCGCTTTTGTTCTTACCTGATTTTTGTCTTTTCTCATCCATTTCTCTTCATTTCCAATCCTCTCAGATGTGGATGAGTGTCAGGCTGTGCCGGGTCTGTGCGCCGGAGGGACCTGCATCAACACCGTGGGATCATATGAATGCAAATGTCCTGCCGGTCACCGCCAGAGTGAAACCAGCCACAAGTGTGAAGGTGAGTCTGATAAAAACAACCGGAGTCGACCCAAAGTGCTTCACAATACGACAAGGTTATAAGGATAAAAGTTAAGATGCACAATGTTAGATATAACATTTTATAGAGAAGACCAATACAGTAAAGAGCATGGAGGTTCAGTTAAAAAGAAATAGCTGAAGTAGAACACATAGAAAATATATAAAACAAAAATTACTTTGATTTTGAATTGCTAAAGTATTGAAAACTCCATGAACTCCATTTGCCTGCAGTGAGCTTGAGTTTGTGAACTCATTGCCCTTCAAATAAGATTTAGTTGATTTGATAGCGACCGTCATGGAGCGTGCACTTGGTGACAACTGTGGGTTTGCTTTGATCAGTTGACAAATCTCTGAGGGCTGACGACATGTTCATAGTGGAAGAAGTCTGAACATGTGCACACACTCACACTCTCACACCCACACACACACCCACACACACTCACACACACACACACACGCACAGTGAAGTGGATTCACGTTACAATGTGTTGATTGGATGGAATTTAAACAATGCCCAGGCTAAACAGTCGAGAGAGTTCGCCAGGCAGCGTTTGTGTCTCTTGGACTGAGTTCTCAGTCTTCAGGGAGGATTACAGAAAGCTCTCGAAACTGTTGCACCAGTGATCGTTGCATATCAGCGCATTAATCTCCATCTGAGCTTTCCTTTTATTAATCTGTAATATGGCGAAGAGCTGTACCAGCTACAGGAAAAAAATACAACTATTACTCGCTGGAAAACTGGCATCTCCACCTTCAGGACTGACGAGAAGCAATCACCGTAAAACTCACCCAAAAGTGATTTATGTCTCTGTGAATGCAGGAGGAAACAGACAGGCTGACTTAACTAATTCACCAGTCCCGGTCTCAGTTGTGGTTTTGGGCGAGCGCCACTTCAGTGAAGGTATTACTGTAAGGAGAGAGTGAGCGCTTCCAGAGATGCTGGGCAGAGCTAATAGAAACTTTGGGTGTGGAGGTTGCAGCCACATTCCAGCTGGTTTATATTCGCGCCACTCAAGGACACTGAGACAAAGAAACACAGGTTAGGATTAGGATGGGATGGAGAGGATTAGGACTTTCTCAGGATTCCAAAGTCCTGTAAACTCGCTACCCTCTCACTGATCGCCCAATTTTTTCGAGTTACATTACTCTTGCTTTCCATCAGTCTATATACAGTGTTACATTTATTTTATTCAGCATAGGTAATCATGGTCATAACAGATCTAGTGCTGCAACTAATTATTGTTTCCATTTTTGAAAAAAAACAACCTCTTCCTTCAGGTACTTAATGAATTTAGTGAATGAATTTAGTTAATCTGTAAAAAGAAGAAGAACTTGCTCAGGTCGAAATTTACAAACTTTAAAACCTGGAAAACAAACGGATGCTCTGGGAGAAAATGAAAAACTCAAATACAAAATAAAGGTTGCAGGGATTTTAATCTTTTTTATATCAAGCTTCCAAACTCAGAGTTTCGGAACATGACATCATATTTATCCAATAAATTACGTGAATCTTTTGCCTTGATGAGTGTATTTATTCAGAAAACAGGAAATCCTTTCCAGTTGTTTTGGTTGAAAAATGAACCCTCATTTCAATTCCAGTACTGATTTGTTGATTTGATGGTTTATGGAGCAATTTTCCCATTTGACCCACGCGGAGAAGCGAGAAGAGAAAGAGTTCAGTGTTTCTTGAAGCTTATAAAACAAAACAACGGCTGTGACGTGTATCTGAAGTCATGGACCTGCAGGAAACACACGTTAAGTGAAAACTCTTAAACAATCAGCGCAGCTCCTCTGGGGGAAGGCTTTTATTGAAATGCCCTTTAAGCTAATGCACCAACGGCCTCACTGGGCGCTTTCACAGAGAAATTACTGAGGGTTTGGAGCAGTTAAGATAAAGTGCAGTTAAGATGTCATGGGTGTCTGATCGTTCTCGGGCAAAAACAAGGCACCTGGTTTAATGGGCGGCTTTTAGCTCAGACTGCGTTCAACAGTCTCTCCTTTTCCCCCTTCTCTTCCGCCTCTTTCTGCCTTTCTTTGCTTCTCCTTCCATTTTCCTTCCATAAATACAGTCCTCTGGCTGAAAACCAGCTGTTTGTGCCAAACAAAGAAACACTTACAGCAACCGGGAGACTTTCTCATTACAGACCTCCCTGTCGCTCCGACACTCGCAGATTCTCACGCACAGAAAACTCCGCACATCAGAGTTCAGATTAAATGGAAAAATTGCAATGTTTTTTCATTTATATATATATATATATATATATACTGAAGAGTGTTGCAGATGTTTGCACACATTGCAGATTTGATGGCTCCATCACAGACATTTATACAGGTGACACACATTTCCCTTCGCACACACAGCGTAACGTCTGGCGTGCTGTTGTTGGTGCTGACACAAGGTTTATTTGCCGGGGCTTTAACAGCTTTACCTAGGCCTTCTGCCACTGCTGTCAGACCCAAGTCAGCAGGGGAAGCACAGCCACTCAGCTTCTAACACACACACACACACACACACACAGACACACACACACACACACACACACACACACATCAACACTCAGATGGAGGCAGGTATACACAGAACAACTCACAAGGGTTTAAGTTACTGCTAAAAGGACTTACACTAACACGCCCTTCGTTTTTCCAGCTGCGAAATGCAAAGGGCACACACACACACACACACACACACACACACACACACACACACACACACACACACACACACACACACACACACACACACACACATGCACCACATCTGCACTTATTCTGTTATTATGCCCCACAGTGGTGCAGTAATTACCTATGCGTATAAATAAGTGTCACATCATAAAACCCCAATACCTTCTGGAACTTCACTTTGGGTTTCCCCCCCGTCATGGAGCAACGAGGCGCCCACTCCCTGAATAATAGAACTTAATACAGTCATAAAGTGCACCACATCGAGGTGGGGCCTGCCAAGTACCGTGCCCAGGTACTCCCACATATTGTCCACGTCTCTGAGTCAGAGACTTAAATCAGGTCAGCTTTATTCACAGTGTGTTGTTCCCATAGATTCTATGATTGGGGATTTTGATATTACATACATAAGTTTCACTTTTAACCTGCACATTTATTTAATCTCAGCTTTCATTCAGTAGATTTAAGAATTCTTTGCTCTCTCCCTTCTATTTCAATAACACTGATTATTGTCACCTTATAACCTTTTCTCTCATTTTCTAATGCCAGTTATTAGTTTGGGTTTCGTTTGAAATGTTCACTACAAAAAAGAAAGAGTTGGAAAAGTTCAAGACACTTGATTGTTTGATAATGAGGCCAACTCAAACTCAGCTCCAAATAAAAGCTGTGCCAGGTAATTATCCTTTGTTCAGATGATTTATCTTTCTAAAACTTATAATTTGGACTTGGCCATACTAAGATTTCCAAACAAAGAAAAGTTGTAGCACTGTAAACATTTGTCCCGCTGCCATCCTGTTTCTGTAAAACCCCTGCAAATCTGCTGGTGGACCCTGTTCTAAACCTGGCCTGACTTTACTTTACCTGGGGCGCACGCTGGTCCAAACTTCAACTAGACCGAACTCAAGTATTGAGGCCAACCTTGCACAAGAAACCTAAAGTTAGTTGAAGCAAATGCAATCTTAAGTTTATAATGCAGATTCATATTTGTTGCCCTGTTTGTTCATACACCAAAGTTGTCATTTTTTCGGTGTTTAGATAAATAAGTGTTGAGATGCTATTCTTCCCTCATTAGTTTACACCGTCAGAGGGTTTCTGTTGTCAACACATCTCATCTCACAAGCTGAAATCACTTGCTAAACCCAATTCCAGTAATTCCTTTATTAGACTGTGGATCCATTTAGTTTGATTAATCTCCCCGAAAGGAGAAACCGTTGCTCCAGTGAAAAAAACGTTTACCGCAGGACGCTACTGCATCTTTCCAAACAAAGAAGATTTGAACATTGGAACACGTTTGTGTGGCTTCAGGTGTAAGAACTCGACAGATGTGATAAACGTTGTATCTGACGTAACTGTGTGTTTCAGATATCGATGAATGCGCCACCATCCCTGGTGTGTGCGATGGCGGAGAGTGCACCAACACCGCCGGTAGCTACGTCTGCACCTGTCCACGAGGCTACATCTCCAGCACAGATGGTTCCAGATGTGTGGGTGAGTCTCACACACATTACCAGCATTCCACTCTCTCATTTGTGAATTTCCTCACCCCCTGGCTAGCGAAACGCCCTCACATCTGGTCAGCAACGTCCCTCCCTCCCTCCCGCCATCACAGCTTCCTGTGACTGGAGTTCTGATGAGTCAAGCTGGCCTACAGACCTGTGGTCACCATGTGCAGACACACACACTTGCACGCACTATTTGGCCTTGACAGCATTAATCTACTCTAATGTTAGTGCTGCTCTGACTCATTCACACACACATGCGCTGGCACACATACCTAACTGACATGTCCCATGAAACACTACCAGGTGTTAATGTATTCCTGAGATGCTCAGCCCTCGTGGCAGTCAAACACAACCAGGTGTTTATATATTATTTCAAGATTTGGCCCAAAAGACGGACGGATCAGGGTCTCTCTGTTTCATCCTCTCAGCATCAGAGGCCCAGTCTGGTTTTCTCATGTTTTACTGCACATTATATTCAAGTTTCTTTCTCTATTTAACACAACCCCCTCCCCGGTCATCTGCAGAAAATAACAAGCTGCTCTGTTTTTGTTTTGGAGAAAGGGCAAAAGGAAATGGGTTGAGAATGAGAAAATTCCCAGTTACTAAATCCCAGACTCACATTTGCACACAAATACATAAGGCTGATGTGCAGCTATAGCCTCGAGCAGTTTAACTTTATCGGTAAAAAGCATATGGTGATCGGAGGGGAAGACGCAACACAAAAGAGGGTAAAACCAACCTCGACAAAGTGCAACCAATTAAGTCTATAAGCAAACATAAGTGGACACACAAACATTACGCATGTATGTGATTCCTACACATAGGATTAAAAGGCTGCTCTTAGATAATGGCCTGACCGTGCTTTCCGCGTTCCCTTTCCACTGAGAGCTGCAGACTCGTCCTGGTGACATGTACATGCCCACGGTGCCATTCAGATAGATAGATAGATAGAATCCTTTATTTGTCCCACAGTGGGGAAATTTGAGGGTTTTACATCAGCAGCGCAGGCACAGTGCAACAAGAACAAACGAAAGAGCAAAACAACAAAGTAAGAAACAAAAAACAACAATGAGCAAAAAGAAAAAGTAAACAGTCAAATAAGCAAATAAATAGTAAGTAGTAGAACAACGGAACAATACAATTAAATAATTAGATAATTAAATTAAATAATTAAATAAATGAAATTGCAAATATTGTGTTGTATGTTAATGGGGTCACAGCTGGTTATACAGTCTGACAGCAGCGGGAAGGAAGGACCTGCGATACCTCTCTCTCACACACCGGGGGTGAATCAGCCGGTGGCTGAAGGAGCTGTTTAGAGCTGCCAGGGTGTCCCGCATGGGGTGGGAGGAGTTGGCCATCAGGGAGTGTGTGTTTCACCCCCCAGCACACTGCTGGCCTTTCTGATGAGTTTATTAAGTCTCTTCCCGTCTGCTGTCGAGATGCTGCTGCCCCAGCAGACCACTCCAAAGAAGATGGCTGATGCCACCACCGAGTCGAAGAAGGTCTTCAGGAGTGCTCCCTGCACCCCAAAAGACCTCAGACTCCTCAGCAGATAGAGTCTGCTCTGAACCAATTCATACTAAAATGAGGATTCGCTCCGGTCTGGCGTTCCCTGCATGCTTACCTGACCCCACATTCCATTCCAGTAGGTGGATATATCACCTGGAGCATGTGTTCAGTCAGCTCAGTCTCAAATGTTGACCCGTGTGTCCCCTATAGCAGACAGGGATAGAAGATGACATTTACATCAAGAGGACCACAGGGGAAACCAAGTGGACTGGCAGATGTGGAAACAATGACTTTGCATTAAGGTTCAAGTTCTTCTAAATGAGGGGGAAATATGTGTTTATATATAGCTCAAATGAAAACGACATTCCACAAGCCACAAACTTGGAAGCACTGCATTATTGTATGCTGAAGCAATAAGAGTTTCTTTCATTAGAAACTCAAAATGTGAAAAATAGCTCTTAAAGTGCTTAAAGACTGTGCCCATATACTTTGGCCAAGTCTACATTCTGGTACTGGTGAGGGGAAGCATAGGGTATGAGAGCGCAGACAAACCATGAGGGGAAAGATGCAATAAATAAATACAAAATAAAAAGAAGTGAAAGGAAGAATGAAAAGATCAAAAAGAAGGGAGAGGTGATGGAAGAGGAAAACTTTTCAAGTACAGTTCCAGTTAAAGGATTATCAGAAATAAATGGTGTCATATAAACACTGACAGCCTTGTGTTAGTATTTTAGTGTTGTGTGTGTGTGTGTGTGCGTGTGTACAGTGTGTGTGTGTGTGTGTGTGTGTGTGGGTGTGTTGTAGAACGTGAACCCCACATTGAAGCTGTGTGGTTCACCCAAACCCAGGGGTTCTCCATCTGTCTGACTTTATGCGTGTCCATATTTTTCTTCTTTCTCCCACTCCACTGCCATCCCCCCCCCCGAAGTAATATATCACTCTTTCTTTGTTTCTCTCTTTGTTTTTCTTCTGTAGTAAAGCATTGATCACACCAGAGCTCATTCCTACAGCGAACAGTTCAGTGATTTACATTAGAGAGTCTCCCTGTTTGCTCTGGAGTTCTCTATCTGAGTTTGGATGATTTCCCTGGTTCCGTCTCCCCTGGCTATTGTTTTTCTTTTCTTTTTTTTCCAAACTTTTTATCTCTAAAAACGAAGCATTCTCGCTCTCTCATCCTCCTTATCTATCTCACGGTTTCCTCTTGGCCCTTTTTTCCTCCTCCCAGTCTCTGACATCTGGATCCTGCACCTCGCTTCCTTTAGTTTGCTCCTCTTCAGCCTGCTGAAGGGAAAGAGGGAAAAAGAGAGAGAGCAAATATAACAGGTGCCAGACACAACCCCCATATATCCTTCCTTTCGCCTCCGTCCCGCTTCCAAAATGGACGAGATTGGAAGGAGACAGCGGCAGAGATAAGAAACTCCAAACAAAACCAGACTATAGATCGGACCCGGTCCAACAAAACGTTTTGATTATTATTCAAACTCATATCTAGGCACATAACTGGGTTCTGAAAAAGGAGACATGATGAACTCAGCTTGTTTCCTGATTCACTTTGATGAAATTTCCCCAAAAGTCTTTGTGTGTTTTTGGTCAGAACATGAAGTGAATACAAGAGAGTGAAGTGTTTGTTCATATCGGCTGAGTTCTTCTCTGCCTGCCCACAGGTTTAAGATGTGGGATGTATGTTTCTGGTTCAGGAGCTCGACTATGCACCTCTAGGTGTTGTGCCCTGTGTTTTGTGGGATTTGCTGTACAATGAGTGTGTAAGGGTGGGGTTGGGGGTGGGGGGTGGGGGGGGGGAAGGGGGGGTAACAGTAATCAGAGCCTAATGCCCTGTCACACTGTGGAGGCTCGGAAAATAATACAAAGGAGCCGTCCAGTCAGTCAGTCTGTGAAAACACCTCGGCAAATGAAAGCATATGCTTCTTGTGTAGCGGAGGAGCACTGGCGAGCAAACCCGAGGTCTGGATCCAATTTAAGTCATCATCGTCCTCATCAGCAAAGCCCCACCCATCCCTTCAGCCCCACCCACCCCCTCAGCCGTGTTCTACTGCACCACCACCACCACCGTGACTCCAGCTCGCTCGTTCCTGTGGGATGTTTTTGGGTTGAGTCTCGCTGTATTCGTGTGTATTTATGCGAGTATGTATTTGTATAAGTGGGTGTTTATGTGTGTGTGTGTGTGTACAGGTAGACGTGCGTGTGTGTGTGTGTGTGTGTGTGTGTACTGTACCCTCTGCTCCCAGACACAGCACAGCGGCCTCATGTTCTGTCTAATTGGCAGGAATTGCTCCACATGGAACTAATTAATTCCAGACTGCCGGCTCATTAGTGACTTAATCGACTTTTGCTCCTCCCTCCCTCCGTCCACCCCCCCCTGCCCCTTGCTTCACTCTTCTTTTCCTCCTCTTTTTTTATCCTGTAGGAGCATTTTCACATATGTTGTCCACTTCTCTGAAATAACACACGTGTGTTCTCTATCTCTTTCCCTCTCTCTCAGTCGTCTTTTTCTTCCTCTTTCTTGGTATGTTCCCAAAATACCCAGAACCCCCCCCCCTCTCCCCCCCACTCTCCTGTCTCCGTTCCATTTACCCCTCACACACGCTCTTTGAACCCCAGGCCCCTCTCCTGACCCTGACCTGGCAAACTGTAACAAATAAGACCCCTTTTAGAGGCCTTTCAGATGCCTGCAGTTAGTGGAGACCCCAGGCAACCTCTCCCATAAAGAAGCTTCCTCCCTGGGCTCCACGGAGAGGGCAGAACCACAGCCATGCTGATCTGAGAGGGGCTTTTAATCACCTGTCGACTTTTCTCACGTGTAATAAAGTGTTGGACCTGGAAATATTACTGATGGTGTTACCTGAAGTGCTAACTTTAAGGATGAACTAAACATCGTGTTGAGAAGCCGTCATTGGAATACTAATAATAGTGTTAAATTATTGTTATATTAAATTATTATACTAATTTTGTCATAATGTTTTCAATATGCAATGTCGGGTCATGAGCCCATCAGGCTAAACAGGGTATTGCAGATGTCACTCTCCATAGAAACACTTTCCAGCTCCAACACAGGGATCTAGTGACTATATAAACTATAATGTTTGAATGTTTATTCTCTCATAATATGTTTGCTCATGCTTTCTCACACATTTAGTGATTGTGTTACACTGTTTCACCCTTAAATTGAACGCTAAAGTAGTCGTTTCTAAATTGATCTTTGTCATGCAGCCAGGGGAAACAAGGAACTCACACATACTCAAACATAACATACATAAAACATATTAAAATACAGTTTGTTGCTTGTCCTGTCTTCTCATTCTGTCCATGTGTCTCCTCCTCTTTCAGACCAGCGTGTGGGGACCTGTTTCTCTGCTCTGGCTAACGGCCGTTGTGCTGCCGAGGTGAATGGTCAGTTCACCAAGATGCAGTGCTGCTGTGACACAGGACGCTGCTGGGCGTTGGGACTGATCCCGGAGATGTGCCCGGTCAGAGGTTCTGGTGAGAGCATGAAAACAACACACTCTGACACATGGAAATCCCATGTTTCAGTTGTTGACAAATTCACACAGGCTTACACCAACATCTGTGTTGTTGAAAGCAAAGTGATGTGAGCGAGTGATCCATCACTCTCTTCCTGTGGGGACAAACACTGGCACTCCCCAACAATGGATTGTTTATAATTTCGCACGAACAGAGTCAGTAAATAAAACCATGACTGTGTAAATGGTTCACAAGCCAAATGAATTCAACACTGTTAAGTTAACCAGACAAGACTGACTTTGTTGGAGAGAGGCTGCTTTGAGTTTGTGTGTGTGAGTGTGTCTGTGTGTGTGTGTGTGTGTTTGTGTGTATGCGTGTGTGTGTGTGTGTGTGTGTGTGTGTGTGTGTGTGTGTGTGTGTGTGTGTGTGTGTGTGTGTGTGTGTGTGTGTGTGTGTGCGTGTGTGTGTGTGTGTGTGCGACAGGAGTGGCCAAAGCATTTGCTCAAACTAATGAGCATGATGTCATGAAGACAAAATGAAGAGAGAAAGATGGAAAGATTTGTGTAACGATAATGACCCATCATCTTTTTCAGTCAAGCTGGAATTTAGAAAAGTCCTCCCCTGCGTGAGACAATGTGATCCATAACTGATCTGTAACAGAATGTTCTCTTTCTCTTACTGGCACCACAGAATGAGACCTGTGTGTTTGATTTAGTGACAAACGAAGAGCAAAACATGCAAACACACATACTAAACATAGACACATACATGCACAAGTACATGGATAGTGTACAGAGTTACTGTAAGATCATGGTTGGTCAGGCTTCGCTCCAGTATATATATATATATATATATAAAGTATATGTGAATCTAGTTAAGCTCTTACAGGAGATGATCAGCTCCGTAACAACTGAACTAAAGAACATCAACATTAACTGTAAAGTGCAGCAGCCTTTCTGGAGTTTATTTAGCAAACGTACACCACAGTCCATAGACCAGTCCACTCACTGTGTTATCTC